>NC_134485.1:435576832-435854332 GCF_040206685.1 Ascaphus truei | reverse complement strand
GGGTTACCAGTGTGATAATGTGTGTGTCCTGTCACTGTGGGGTTACCAGTGTGATAATGTGTGTTTCCTGTCACTGTGGGATTACCAGTGTGTTAATGTGTGTGTGTCCTGTCACTGTGGGGTTACTAGTGTGATAATGTGTGTCCTGTCACTGTTGGGTTACCAGTGTGTTAATGTGTGTGTCCTGTCACTGTGGGGTTACCAGTGTGATAATGTGTGTGTGTCCTGTCACTGTGGGGTTACCAGTGTGTTAATGTGTGTGTTCTGTCACTGTGAGGTTACCAGTGTGATAATGTGTGTGTGTCCTGTCACTGTGGGGTTACCAGTGTGATAATGTGTGTGTCCTGTCACTGTGGTGTTACCAGTGTGATAAGGTGTGTGATAAGGTGTGTCCTGTCACTGTGGGGTTACCAGTGTGATAATGTGTGTGTCCTGTCACTGTGGGGTTACCAGTGTGATAATGTGTGTGTCCTGTCACTGTGGGGTTACCAGTGTGATAATGTGTGAGTGTATCATGTCACTGTGGGGTTACTAGTGTGGTAATTTGTGTGTCCTGTCACTGTGGGGTTACCAGTGTGATAATATGTGTGTCCTGTCACTGTGGGGTTACCAGTGTGATAATGTGTTTTTACTGTCACTGTGGGATTAACAGTGTGTTAATTTGTGTGTGTCCTGTCACTGTGGGGATACTAGTTTGATAATGTGTGTGTCCTGTCACTGTTGGGTTACCAGTGTTAATGTGTGTGTCCTGTCACTGTGGGGTTACCAGTGTTATAATGTGTGTGTGTCCTGTCACTGTGGGTTTTCCAGTGTGTTAATGTGTGTGTTCTGTCACTGTGAGGTTACCAGTGTGATTTGTGTGTGTCCTGTCACTGTGGGGTTACCAGTGTGATAATGTGTGTTTCCTTTCACTGTGTGGTTACCAGTGTGATAATGTGTGTGTGTGTGTGTGTGTGTGTGTCCGGTCACTGTGGGGTTACCAGTGTGTTAATGTGTGTGTCCTGTCACTGTGTGGTTATCAGTGTGTTAATGTGTGTGTGTCCTGTCACTGTGGGGTTACCAGTGTGATAATGTGTGTCCTGTCACTGTGGGGTTACCAGTGTGATAATGTGTTTTTCCTGTCACTGTGGGATTAACAGTGTGTTAATTTGTGTGTGTCCAGTCACTGTGGGGTTACCAGTGTGATAATGTGTGTGTGTGTGTGTGTGTGTGTCCGGTCACTGTGGGGTTACCAGTGTGTTAATGTGTGTGTCCTGTCACTGTGTGGTTATTAATTTGTTAATGTGTGTGTGTCCTGTCACTGTGGGGTTACCAGTGTGTTAATGTGTGTGTGTGTCCTGTCACTGTGGGGTTACCAGTGTGATAATGTGTGGGTCCTGTCACTGTGGGGTTACCAGTGTGATAATGTGTGTGTCCTGTCACTGTGGGGTTACCAGTGTGATAATGTGTTTTTCCTGTCACTGTGGGATTAACAGTGTGTTAATGTGTGTGTTCTGTCACTGTGAGGTTACCAGTGTGATTTGTGTGTGTGTCCTGTCACTGTGGGGTTACCAGTGTGATAATGTGTGTGTCCGGTCACTGTATAGTTACCAGTGTGTTAATGTGTGTGTCCTGTCACTGTGTGGTTATCAGTGTGTTAATGTGTGTGTGTCCTGTCACTGTGGGGTTACCAGTGTGTTAATGTGTGTGTCCTGTCACTGTGGGGTTACCAGTGTGATAATGTGTGTGTCCTGTCACTGTGGGGTTACCAGTGTGATAATGTGTGTTTCCTGTCACTGTGGGATTACCAGTGTGTTAATGTGTGTGTCCTGTCACTGTGGGGCTACCAGTGTGATAATGTGTGTGTCCTGTCACTGTGGGGTTACCAGTGTGATAATGTGTGTTTCCTGTCACGGTGGGGTTACCAGTGTGATAATGTGCGTGTGTGTGTCCGGTCACTGTGGGGTTACCAGTGTGTTAATGTGTGTGTCCTGTCACTGTGTGGTTATCAGTGTGTTAATGTGTATGTGTCCTGTCACTGTGGGGTTACCAGTGTGTTAATGTGTGTGTGTGTCCTGTCACTGTGGGGTTACCAGTGTGATAATGTGTGTGTCCTGTCACTGTGGGGTTACCAGTGTGATAATGTGTGTGTCCTGTCACTGTGGGGTTACCAGTGTGATAATGTGTGTGTCCTGTCACTGTGGGGTTACCAGAGTGATAATGTGTGTTTCCTGTCAGTGTGGGATTACCAGTGTGTTAATGTGTGTGTGTCCTGTCACTGTCGGGTTACTAGTGTGATAATGTGTGTGTCCTGTCACTGTGGGGTTACCAGTGTAATAATGTGTGTTTCCTGTCACTGTGGGGTTACCAGTGTGATAATGTGTATGTGTGTCCTGTCACTGTGGGGTTACCAGTGTGATTACGTGTGTTTCCTGTCACTGTGGGATTACCAGTGTGTTAATGTGTGTGTGTCCTGTCACTGAGGGTTTACCAGTGTGATAATGTGTGAGTGTATCCTGTCACTGTGGGGTTACCAGTGTGATAATGTGTGTGTCCTGTCACTGTGGGGTTACCAGTGTGATAATGTGTGTGTCCTGTCACTGTGGGGTTACCAGTGTGATAATGTGTGTGTCCTGTCACTGTGGTGTTACCAGTGTGATAATGTGTGTTTCCTGTCACTGTGGGATTACCAGTGTGTTAATGTGTGTGTGTCCTGTCACTGTGGGGTTAGTAGTGGGATAATGTGTGTGTCCTGTCACTGTGGGGTTACCAGTGTGTTAATGTGTGTGTCCTGTCACTGTGGGGTTACCAGTATGATAATGTGTGTGTGTCCTGTCACTGTGGGTTTACCAGTGTGTTAATGTGTGTGTTCTGTCACTGTGAGGTTACCAGTGTGATAATGTGTGTGTGTCCTGTCACTGTGGGGTTACCAGTGTGATAATGTGTGTGTCCTGTCACTGTGGGGTTACCAGTGTGATAATGTGTATGTCCTGTCACTGTGGGGTTACCAGTGTGATAATGTGTGTGTCCTGTCACTGTGGGGTTACCAGTGTGATAATGTGTGTGTCCTGTCACTGTGGAGTTACCAGTGTGATAATGTGTGAGTGTATCCTGTCACTGTGGGGTTACTAGTGTGGTAATGTATGTGTCCTGTCACTGTGGGGTTACCAGTGTGATAATGTGTGTGTCCTGTCACTGTGGGGTTACCAGTGTGATAATGTGTTTTTCCTGTCACTGTGGGATTACCAGTGTGTTAATGTGTGTGTGTCCTGTCACTGTGGGGATACTAGTGTGATAATGTGTGTGTCCTGTCACTGTTGGGTTACCAGTGTTAATGTGTGTGTCCTGTCACTGTGGGTTTACCAGTGTGATAATGTGTGTGTCCTGTCACTGTGGGGTTACCAGTGTGATAATGTGTGTGTCCTGTCACTGTGGGGTTACCAGTGTGATAATGTGTGTGTCCTGTCACTGTAGGGTTACCAGTGTGATAATGTGTGAGTGTAACCTGTCACTGTGGGGTTACCAGTGTAATAATGTGTGTGTCCTGTCACTGTGGGGTTACCAGTGTGATAATGTGTGTTTCCTTTCACTGTGGGGTTACCAGTGTGATAATGTGTGTGTGTGTGTGTGTGTGTGTGTGTCCGGTCACTGTGGGGTTACCAGTGTGTTAATGTGTGTGTCCTGTCACTGTGTGGTTATCAGTGTGTTAATGTGTGTGTGTCCTGTCACTGTGGGGTTACCAGTGTGTTAATGTGTGTGTGTGTCCTGTCACTGTGGGGTTACCAGTGTGATAATGTGTGGGTCCTGTCACTGTGGGGTTACCAGTGTGATAATGTGTGTGTCCTGTCACTGTGGGGTTACCAGTGTGATAATGTGTTTTTCCTGTCACTGTGGGATTAACAGTGTGTTAATGTGTGTGTTCTGTCACTGTGAGGTTACCAGTGTGATTTGTGTGTGTGTCCTGTCACTGTGGGGTTACCAGTGTGATAATGTGTGTGTCCGGTCACTGTGGGGTTACCAGTGTGTTAATGTGTGTGTCCTGTCACTGTGTGGTTATCAGTGTGTTAATGTGTGTGTGTCCTGTCACTGTGGGGTTACCAGTGTGTTAATGTGTGTGTCCTGTCACTGTGGGGTTACCAGTGTGATAATGTGTGTTTCCTGTCAATGTGGGATAACCAGTGTGTTAATGTGTGTGTGTCCTGTCACTGAGGGGTTACCAGTGTGATAATGTGTGAGTGTATCCTGTCACTTTGGGGTTACTAGTGTGATAATGTGCGTGTCCTGTCACTGTGGGGTTACCAGTGTTAAAGTGTGTGTCCTGTCACTGTGGGTTTACCAGTGTGATAATGTGTGTGTCCTGTCACTGTGGGGTTACCAGTGTGATAATGTGTGTGTCCTGTCACTGTGGGATTAACAGTGTGTTAATGTGTGTGTTCTGTCACTGTGAGGTTACCAGTGTGATTTGTGTGTGTGTCCTGTCACTGTGGGGTTACCAGTGTGATAATGTGTGTGTCCGGTCACTGTGGGGTTACCAGTGTGTTAATGTGTGTGTCCTGTCACTGTGTGGTTATCAGTGTGTTAATGTGTGTGTGTCCTGTCACTGTGGGGTTACCAGTGTGTTAATGTGTGTGTCCTGTCACTGTGTGGTTATCAGTGTGTTAATGTGTGTGTGTCCTGTCACTGTGGTGTTACCAGTGTGATAATGTGTGAGTGTATCCTGTCACTGTGGGGTTACCAGTGTGATAATGTGTGTTTCCTGTCAATGTGGGATAACCAGTGTGTTAATGTGTGTGTGTCCTGTCACTGAGGGGTTACCAGTGTGATAATGTGTGAGTGTATCCTGTCACTTTGGGGTTACTAGTGTGATAATGTGCGTGTCCTGTCACTGTGGGGTTACCAGTGTGATAATGTGTGTGTCCTGTCACTGTGGGGTTACCAGTGTGATAATGTGTGTGTCCTGTCACTGTGGGGTTACCAGTGTGATAATGTGTGTTTCCTGTCACTGTGGGATTACCAGTGTGTTAATGTGTGTGTCCTGTCACTGTGGGGCTACCAGTGTGATAATGTGTGTGTCCTGTCACTGTGGGGTTACCTGTGTGATAATGTGTGTTTCCTGTCACTGTGGGGTTACCAGTGTGATAATGTGCGTGTGTGTGTCCGGTCACTGTGGGGGTTACCAGTGTGTTAATGTGTGTGTCCTGTCACTGTGTGGTTATCAGTGTGTTAATGTGTGTGTGTCCTGTCACTGTGGGGTTACCAGTGTGTTAATGTGTGTGTGTGTCCTGTCACTGTGGGGTTACCAGTGTGATAATGTGTGTGTCCTGTCACTGTGGGGTTACCAGTGTGATAATGTGTGTGTCCTGTCACTGTGGGGTTACCAGTGTGATAATGTGTGTTTCCTGTCACTGTGGGGTTACCAGTGTGATAATGTGTGTTTCCTGTCACTGTGGGATTACCAGTGTGTTAATGTGTGTGTGTCTTGTCACTGTCGGGTTACTAGTGTGATAATGTGTGTGTCCTGTCACTGTGGGGTTACCAGTGTAATAATGTGTGTTTCCTGTCACTGTGGGGTTACCAGTGTGATAATATGTATGTGTGTCCTGTCACTGTGGGGTTACCAGTGTGATTACGTGAGTTTCCTGTCACTGTGGGATTACCAGTGTGTTAATGTGTGTGTGTCCTGTCACTGAGGGTTTACCAGTGTGATAATGTGTGAGTGTATCCTGTCACTGTGGGGTTACCAGTGTGATAATGTGTGTGTCCTGTCACTGTGGGGTTACCAGTGTGATAATGTGTGTGTCCTGTCACTGTGGGGTTACCAGTGTGATAATGTGTGTGTCCTGTCACTGTGGTGTTACCAGTGTGATAATGTGTGTTTCCTGTCACTGTGGGATTACCAGTGTGTTAATGTGTGTGTGTCCTGTCACTGTGGGGTTAGTAGTGGGATAATGTGTGTGTCCTGTCACTGTGGGGTTACCAGTGTGTTAATGTGTGTGTCCTGTCACTGTGGGGTTACCAGTATGATAATGTGTGTGTGTCCTGTCACTGTGGGTTTACCAGTGTGTTAATGTGTGTGTTCTGTCACTGTGAGGTTACCAGTGTGATAATGTGTGTGTGTCCTGTCACTGTGGGGTTACCAGTGTGATAATGTGTGTGTCCTGTCACTGTGGGGTTACCAGTGTGATAATGTGTGTGTGTCCTGTCACTGTGGGGTTACCAGTGTGATAATGTGTGTGTCCTGTCACTGTGGGGTTACCAGTGTGATAATGTGTGTGTCCTGTCACTGTGGGGTTACCAGTGTGATAATGTGTGAGTGTATCCTGTCACTGTGGGATTACTAGTGTGGTAATGTATGTGTCCTGTCACTGTGGGGTTACCAGTGTGATAATGTGTGTGTCCTGTCACTGTGGGGTTACCAGTGTGATAATGTGTTTTTCCTGTCACTGTGGGATTACCAGTGTGTTAATGTGTGTGTGTCCTGTCACTGTGGGGATACTAGTGTGATAATGTGTGTGTCCTGTCACTGTTGGGTTACCAGTGTTAAAGTGTGTGTCCTGTCACTGTGGGTTTACCAGTGTGATAATGTGTGTGTCCTGTCACTGTGGGGTTACCAGTGTGATAATGTGTGTGTCCTGTCACTGTGGGGTTACCAGTGTGATAATGTGTGTGTCCTGTCACTGTAGGGTTACCAGTGTGATAATGTGTGAGTGTATCCTGTCACTGTGGGTTTACCAGTGTAATAATGTGTGTGTCCTGTCACTGTAGGGTTACCAGTGTGATAATGTGTGTTTCCTGTCACTGTGGGGTTACCAGTGGGATAATGTGTGTGTGTGTCTTGTCACTGTGAGGTTACCAGTGTGATAATGTGTGTTTCCTGTCACTGTGGGATTACCAGTGTGTTAATGTGTGTGTGTCCTGTCACTGTGGGGATACTAGTGTGATAATGTGTGTGTCCTGTCACTGTTGGGTTACCAGTGTTAAAGTGTGTGTCCTGTCACTGTGGGTTTACCAGTGTGATAATGTGTGTGTCCTGTCACTGTGGGGTTACCAGTGTGATAATGTGTGTGTCCTGTCACTGTGGGGTTACCAGTGTGATAATGTGTGTGTCCTGTCACTGTAGGGTTACCAGTGTGATAATGTGTGAGTGTATCCTGTCACTGTGGGGTTACCAGTGTAATAATGTGTGTGTCCTGTCACTGTGGGGTTACCAGTGTGATAATGTGTGTTTCCTGTCACTGTGGGGTTACCAGTGTGATAATGTGTGTGTGTGTCTTGTCACTGTGAGGTTACCAGTGTGATAATGTGTGTTTCCTGTCACTGTGGGATTACCAGTGTTTTAATGTGTGTGTGTCCTGTCACTGAGGGGTTACCAGTGTGATAATGTGTGAGTGTATCCTGTCACTGTGGGGTTACCAGTGTGATAATGTGTGTGTCCTGTCACTGTGGGGTTACCAGTGTAATAATGTGTGTGTCCTGTCACTGTGGGGTTACCAGTGTGATAATGTGTGTGTCCTGTCACTGTGGTGTTACCAGTGTGATAATGTGTGTTTCCTGTCACTGTGGGATTACCAGTGTGTTAATGTGTGTGTGTCCTGTCACTGTGGGGTTAGTAGTGGGATAATGTGTGTGTCCTGTCACTGTGGGGTTACCAGTGTGATAAGGTGTGTGTCCTGTCACTGTGGGGTTACCAGTGTGATAATGTGTTTTTCCTGTCACTGTTGGGTTACCAGTGTTAATGTGTGTGTCCTGTCACTGTGGGGTTACCAGTGTGATAATGTGTGTGTGTTCTGTCACTGTGGGGTTACCAGTGTGTTAATGTGTGTGTCCTGTCACTGTGGGGTTACCAGTGTGTTAATGTGTGTGTTCTGTCACTGTGAGGTTACCAGTGTGATATGTGTGTGTGTCCTGTCACTGTGGGGTTACCAGTGTGATAATGTGTGTGTCCTGTCACTGTGGGGTTACCAGTGTGATAATGTGTGTGTCTTGTCACTGTCGGGTTACCAGTGTGATAATGTGTGTTTCCTGTCACTGTGGGATTACCAGTGTGATAATGTGTGTGTCCTGTCACTGTAGGGTTACCAGTGTGATAATGTGTGAGTGTGTCCTGTCACTGTGGGGTTACCAGTGTAATAATGTGTGTTTCCTTTCACTGTGGGGTTACCAGTGTGATAATGTGTGTTTCCTGTCACTGTGGGGTTACCAGTGTGATAATGTGTGTTTCCTGTCACTGTGGGGTTACCAGTGTGATAATGTGTGTGTCCTGTCACTGTGGGGTTACCAGTGTGATAATGTGTGTTTCCTGTCACTGTGGGATTACCAGTATGTTAATGTGTGTGTGTCCTGTCACTGTGGGGTTACCAATGTGATAATGTGTGTGTCCTATTACTGTGGGGTTACCAATGTGATAATGTGTGTGTCCTGTCACTGTGGGGCTACCAGTGTGATAATGTGTGTGTCCTGTCACTGTGGGGTTACCAGTGTGATAATGTGTGTTTCCTGTCACTGTGGGGTTACTAGTGTGATAATGTGTGTGTGTGTGTGTCCGGTCACTGTGCGGTTACCAGTGTGTTAATGTGTGTGTCCTGTCACTGTAAGGTTACCAGTGTGATAATGTGTGTGTGTCCTGTCACTGTGGGGTTACCAGTGTGTTAATGTGTGTGTGTCCTGTCAATGTAGGGTTACCAGTGTGTTAATGTGTGTGTTTCCTTTCACTGTGGGGTTACCAGTGTGATAATGTGTGTGTCCTGTCACTGTGGGGTTACCAGTGTGATAATGTGTGGGTCCTGTCACTGTGGGGTTACCAGTGTGATAATGTGTGTGTCCTGTCACTGTGGGGTTACCAGTGTGATAATGTGTTTTTCCTGTCACTGTGGGATTAACAGTGTGTTAATGTGTGTGTTCTGTCACTGTGAGGTTACCAGTGTGATTTGTGTGTGTGTCCTGTCACTGTGGGGTTACCAGTGTGATAATGTGTGTGTCCGGTCACTGTATAGTTACCAGTGTGTTAATGTGTGTGTCCTGTCACTGTGTGGTTATCAGTGTGTTAATGTGTGTGTGTCCTGTCACTGTGGGGTTACCAGTGTGTTAATGTGTGTGTCCTGTCACTGTGGGGTTACCAGTGTGATAATGTGTGTGTCCTGTCACTGTGGGGTTACCAGTGTGATAATGTGTGTTTCCTGTCACTGTGGGATTACCAGTGTGTTAATGTGTGTGTCCTGTCACTGTGGGGCTACCAGTGTGATAATGTGTGTGTCCTGTCACTGTGGGGTTACCAGTGTGATAATGTGTGTTTCCTGTCACGGTGGGGTTACCAGTGTGATAATGTGCGTGTGTGTTTCCGGTCACTGTGGGGTTACCAGTGTGTTAATGTGTGTGTCCTGTCACTATGTGGTTATCAGTGTGTTAATGTGTATGTGTCCTGTCACTGTGGGGTTACCAGTGTGTTAATGTGTGTGTGTGTCCTGTCACTGTGGGGTTACCAGTGTGATAATGTGTGTGTCCTGTCACTGTGGGGTTACCAGTGTGATAATGTGTGTGTCCTGTCACTGTGGGGTTACCAGTGTGATAATGTGTGTGTCCTGTCACTGTGGGGTTACCAGTGTGATAATGTGTGTTTCCTGTCAGTGTGGGATTACCAGTGTGTTAATGTGTGTGTGTCCTGTCACTGTCGGGTTACTAGTGTGATAATGTGTGTGTCCTGTCACTGTGGGGTTACCAGTGTAATAATGTGTGTTTCCTGTCACTGTGGGGTTACCAGTGTGATAATGTGTATGTGTGTCCTGTCACTGTGGGGTTACCAGTGTGATTACGTGTGTTTCCTGTCACTGTGGGATTACCAGTGTGTTAATGTGTGTGTGTCCTGTCACTGAGGGTTTACCAGTGTGATAATGTGTGAGTGTATCCTGTCACTGTGGGGTTACCAGTGTGATAATGTGTGTGTCCTGTCACTGTGGGGTTACCAGTGTGATAATGTGTGTGTCCTGTCACTGTGGGGTTACCAGTGTGATAATGTGTGTGTCCTGTCACTGTGGTGTTACCAGTGTGATAATGTGTGTTTCCTGTCACTGTGGGATTACCAGTGTGTTAATGTGTGTGTGTCCTGTCACTGTGGGGTTAGTAGTGGGATAATGTGTGTGTCCTGTCACTGTGGGGTTACCAGTGTGTTAATGTGTGTGTCCTGTCACTGTGGGGTTACCAGTATGATAATGTGTGTGTGTCCTGTCACTGTGGGTTTACCAGTGTGTTAATGTGTGTGTTCTGTCACTGTGAGGTTACCAGTGTGATAATGTGTGTGTGTCCTGTCACTGTGGGGTTACCAGTGTGATAATGTGTGTGTCCTGTCACTGTGGGGTTACCAGTGTGATAATGTGTATGTCCTGTCACTGTGGGGTTACCAGTGTGATAATGTGTGTGTCCTGTCACTGTGGGGTTACCAGTGTGATAATGTGTGTGTCCTGTCACTGTGGAGTTACCAGTGTGATAATGTGTGAGTGTATCCTGTCACTGTGGGGTTACTAGTGTGGTAATGTATGTGTCCTGTCACTGTGGGGTTACCAGTGTGATAATGTGTGTGTCCTGTCACTGTGGGGTTACCAGTGTGATATTGTGTTTTTCCTGTCACTGTGGGATTACCAGTGTGTTAATGTGTGTGTGTCCTGTCACTGTGGGGATACTAGTGTGATAATGTGTGTGTCCTGTCACTGTTGGGTTACCAGTGTTAATGTGTGTGTCCTGTCACTGTGGGTTTACCAGTGTGATAATGTGTGTTTCCTGTCACTGTGGGGTTACCAGTGTGATAATGTGTGTGTCCTGTCACTGTGGGGTTACCAGTGTGATAATGTGTGTGTCCTGTCACTGTAGGGTTACCAGTGTGATAATGTGTGAGTGTAACCTGTCACTGTGGGGTTACCAGTGTAATAATGTGTGTGTCCTGTCACTGTGGGGTTACCAGTGTGATAATGTGTGTTTCCTTTCACTGTGGGGTTACCAGTGTGATAATGTGTGTGTGTGTGTGTGTGTGTGTGTCCGGTCACTGTGGGGTTACCAGTGTGTTAATGTGTGTGTCCTGTCACTGTGTGGTTATCAGTGTGTTAATGTGTGTGTGTCCTGTCACTGTGGGGTTACCAGTGTGTTAATGTGTGTGTCCTGTCACTGTGGGGTTACCAGTGTGATAATGTGTGTGTCCTGTCACTGTGGGGTTACCAGTGTGATAATGTGTGTGTCCTGTCACTGTGGTGTTACCAGTGTTATAATGTGTGAGTGTATCCTGTCACTGTGGGGTTACCAGTGTGATAATGTGTGTTTCCTGTCAATGTGGGATAACCAGTGTGTTAATGTGTGTGTGTCCTGTCACTGAGGGGTTACCAGTGTGATAATGTGTGAGTGTATCCTGTCACTTTGGGGTTACTAGTGTGATAATGTGCGTGTCCTGTCACTGTGGGGTTACCAGTGTGATAATGTGTGTGTCCTGTCACTGTGGGGTAACCTGTGTGATAATGTGTGTGTCCTGTCACTGTGGGGTTACCAGTGTGATAATGTGTGTTTCCTGTCACTGTGGGATTACCAGTGTGTTAATGTGTGTGTCCTGTCACTGTGGGGCTACCAGTGTGATAATGTGTGTGTCCTGTCACTGTGGGGTTACCTGTGTGATAATGTGTGTTTCCTGTCACTGTGGGGTTACCAGTGTGATAATGTGCGTGTGTGTGTCCGGTCACTGTGGGGTTACCAGTGTGTTAATGTGTGTGTCCTGTCACTGTGTGGTTATCAGGGTGTTAATGTGTGTGTGTCCTGTCACTGTGGGGTTACCAGTGTGTTAATGTGTGTGTGTGTCCTGTCACTGTGGGGTTACCAGTGTGATAATGTGTGTGTCCTGTCACTGTGGGGTTACCAGTGTGATAATGTGTGTGTCCTGTCACTGTGGGGTTACCAGTGTGATAATGTGTGTTTCCTGTCACTGTGGGGTTACCAGTGTGATAATGTGTGTTTCCTGTCACTGTGGGATTACCAGTGTGTTAATGTGTGTGTGTCCTGTCACTGTCGGGTTACTAGTGTGATAATGTGTGTGTCCTGTCACTGTGGGGTTACCAGTGTAATAATGTGTCTTTCCTGTCACTGTGGGGTTACCAGTGTGATAATGTGTATGTGTGTCCTGTCACTGTGGGGTTACCAGTGTGATTACGTGTGTTTCCTGTCACTGTGGGATTACCAGTGTGTTAATGTGTGTGTGTCCTGTCACTGAGGGTTTACCAGTGTGATAATGTGTGAGTGTATCCTGTCACTGTGGGGTTACCAGTGTGATAATGTGTGTGTCCTGTCACTGTGGGGTTACCAGTGTGATAATGTGTGTGTCCTGTCACTGTGGGGTTACCAGTGTGATAATGTGTGTGTCCTGTCACTGTGGTGTTACCAGTGTGATAATGTGTGTTTCCTGTCACTGTGGGATTACCAGTGTGTTAATGTGTGTGTGTCCTGTCACTGTGGGGTTAGAAGTGGGATAATGTGTGTGTCCTGTCACTGTGGGGTTACCAGTGTGTTAATGTGTGTGTCCTGTCACTGTGGGGTTACCAGTATGATAATGTGTGTGTGTCCTGTCACTGTGGGTTTACCAGTGTGTTAATGTGTGTGTTCTGTCACTGTGAGGTTACCAGTGTGATAATGTGTGTGTGTCCTGTCACTGTGGGGTTACCAGTGTGATAATGTGTGTGTCCTGTCACTGTGGGGTTACCAGTGTGATAATGTGTGTGTGTCCTGTCACTGTGGGGTTAGAAGTGGGATAATGTGTGTGTCCTGTCACTGTGGGGTTACCAGTGTGTTAATGTGTGTGTCCTGTCACTGTGGGTTTACCAGTATGATAATGTGTGTGTATCCTGTCACTGTGGGTTTACCAGTGTGTTAATGTGTGTGTTCTGTCACTGTGAGGTTACCAGTGTGATAATGTGTGTGTGTCCTGTCACTGTGGGGTTACCAGTGTGATAATGTGTGTGTCCTGTCACTGTGGGGTTACCAGTGTGATAATGTGTGTGTGTCCTGTCACTGTGGGGTTACCAGTGTGATAATGTGTGTGTCCTGTCACTGTGGGGTTACCAGTGTGATAATGTGTGTGTCCTGTCACTGTGGGGTTACCAGTGTGATAATGTGTGAGTGTATCCTGTCACTGTGGGGTTACTAGTGTGGTAATGTATGTGTCCTGTCACTGTGGGGTTACCAGTGTGATAATGTGTGTGTCCTATCACTGTGGGGTTACCAGTGTGATAATGTGTGTGTCCTATCACTGTGGGGTTACCAGTGTGATAATGTGTGTGTCCTGTCACTGTGGGGTTACCAGTGTGATAATGTGTGTGTCCTGTCACTGTAGGGTTACCAGTGTGATAATGTGTGAGTGTAACCTGTCACTGTGGGGTTACCAGTGTAATAATGTGTGTGTCCTGTCACTGTGGGGTTACCAGTGTGATAATGTGTGTTTCCTTTCACTGTGGGGTTACCAGTGTGATAATGT
Source organism: Ascaphus truei (assembly GCF_040206685.1). Lineage (NCBI taxonomy): Eukaryota > Metazoa > Chordata > Amphibia > Anura > Ascaphidae > Ascaphus > Ascaphus truei. The sequence goes on along the minus strand of NC_134485.1, from coordinate 435,840,858 downwards.
GTGTGTGTGTGTGTGTGTGTGTCCGGTCACTGTGGGGTTACCAGTGTGTTAATGTGTGTGTCCTGTCACTGTGTGGTTATCAGTGTGTTAATGTGTGTGTGTCCTGTCACTGTGGGGTTACCAGTGTGTTAATGTGTGTGTGTGTCCTGTCACTGTGGGGTTACCAGTGTGATAATGTGTGGGTCCTGTCACTGTGGGGTTACCAGTGTGATAATGTGTGTGTCCTGTCACTGTGGGGTTACCAGTGTGATAATGTGTTTTTCCTGTCACTGTGGGATTAACAGTGTGTTAATGTGTGTGTTCTGTCACTGTGAGGTTACCAGTGTGATTTGTGTGTGTGTCCTGTCACTGTGGGGTTACCAGTGTGATAATGTGTGTGTCCGGTCACTGTGGGGTTACCAGTGTGTTAATGTGTGTGTCCTGTCACTGTGTGGTTATCAGTGTGTTAATGTGTGTGTGTCCTGTCACTGTGGGGTTACCAGTGTGTTAATGTGTGTGTCCTGTCACTGTGGGGTTACCAGTGTGATAATGTGTGTGTCCTGTCACTGTGGGGTTACCAGTGTGATAATGTGTGTGTCCTGTCACTGTGGTGTTACCAGTGTTATAATGTGTGAGTGTATCCTGTCACTGTGGGGTTACCAGTGTGATAATGTGTGTTTCCTCTCAATGTGGGATAACCAGTGTGTTAATGTGTGTGTGTCCTGTCACTGAGGGGTTACCAGTGTGATAATGTGTGAGTGTATCCTGTCACTTTGGGGTTACTAGTGTGATAATGTGCGTGTCCTGTCACTGTGGGGTTACCAGTGTGATAATGTGTGTGTCCTGTCACTGTGGGGTAACCTGTGTGATAATGTGTGTGTCCTGTCACTGTGGGGTTACCAGTGTGATAATGTGTGTTTCCTGTCACTGTGGGGTAACCTGTGTGATAATGTGTGTGTCCTGTCACTGTGGGGTTACCTGTGTGATAATGTGTGTTTCCTGTCACTGTGGGGTTACCAGTGTGATAATGTGCGTGTGTGTGTCCGGTCACTGTGGGGTTACCAGTGTGTTAATGTGTGTGTCCTGTCACTGTGTGGTTATCAGTGTGTTAATGTGTGTGTGTCCTGTCACTGTGGGGTTACCAGTGTGTTAATGTGTGTGTGTGTCCTGTCACTGTGGGGTTACCAGTGTGATAATGTGTGTGTCCTGTCACTGTGGGGTTACCAGTGTGATAATGTGTGTGTCCTGTCACTGTGGGGTTACCAGTGTGATAATGTGTGTTTCCTGTCACTGTGGGGTTACCAGTGTGATAATGTGTTTCCTGTCACTGTGGGATTACCAGTGTGTTAATGTGTGTGTGTCCTGTCACTGTCGGGTTACTAGTGTGATAATGTGTGTGTTCTGTCACTGTGGGGTTACCAGTGTAATAATGTGTGTTTCCTGTCACTGTGGGGTTACCAGTGTGATAATGTGTATGTGTGTCCTGTCACTGTGGGGTTACCAGTGTGATTACGTGTGTTTCCTGTCACTGTGGGATTACCAGTGTGTTAATGTGTGTGTGTCCTGTCACTGAGGGTTTACCAGTGTGATAATGTGTGAGTGTATCCTGTCACTGTGGGGTTACCAGTGTGATAATGTGTGTGTCCTGTCACTGTGGGGTTACCAGTGTGATAATGTGTGTGTCCTGTCACTGTGGGGTTACCAGTGTGATAATGTGTGTGTCCTGTCACTGTGGTGTTACCAGTGTGATAATGTGTGTTTCCTGTCACTGTGGGATTACCAGTGTGTTAATGTGTGTGTGTCCTGTCACTGTGGGGTTAGAAGTGGGATAATGTGTGTGTCCTGTCACTGTGGGGTTACCAGTGTGTTAATGTGTGTGTCCTGTCACTGTGGGGTTACCAGTATGATAATGTGTGTGTGTCCTGTCACTGTGGGTTTACCAGTGTGTTAATGTGTGTGTTCTGTCACTGTGAGGTTACCAGTGTGATAATGTGTGTGTGTCCTGTCACTGTGGGGTTACCAGTGTGATAATGTGTGTGTCCTGTCACTGTGGGGTTACCAGTGTGATAATGTGTGTGTGTCCTGTCACTGTGGGGTTACCAGTGTGATAATGTGTGTGTCCTGTCACTGTGGGGTTACCAGTGTGATAATGTGTGTGTCCTGTCACTGTGGGGTTACCAGTGTGATAATGTGTGAGTGTATCCTGTCACTGTGGGGTTACTAGTGTGGTAATGTATGTGTCCTGTCACTGTGGGGTTACCAGTGTGATAATGTGTGTGTCCTATCACTGTGGGGTTACCAGTGTGATAATGTGTTTTTCCGGTCACTGTGGGATTACCAGTGTGTTAATGTGTGTGTGTCCTGTCACTGTGGGGATACTAGTGTGATAATGTGTGTGTCCTGTCACTGTTGGGTTACCAGTGTTAAAGTGTGTGTCCTGTCACTGTGGGTTTACCAGTGTGATAATGTGTGTGTCCTGTCACTGTGGGGTTACCAGTGTGATAATGTGTGTGTCCTGTCACTGTGGGATTAACAGTGTGTTAATGTGTGTGTTCTGTCACTGTGAGGTTACCAGTGTGATTTGTGTGTGTGTCCTGTCACTGTGGGGTTACCAGTGTGATAATGTGTGTGTCCGGTCACTGTGGGGTTACCAGTGTGTTAATGTGTGTGTCCTGTCACTGTGTGGTTATCAGTGTGTTAATGTGTGTGTGTCCTGTCACTGTGGGGTTACCAGTGTGTTAATGTGTGTGTCCTGTCACTGTGGGGTTACCAGTGTGATAATGTGTGTGTCCTGTCACTGTGGGGTTACCAGTGTGATAATGTGTGTGTCCTGTCACTGTGGTGTTACCAGTGTGATAATGTGTGAGTGTATCCTGTCACTGTAGGGTTACCAGTGTGATAATGTGTGTTTCCTGTCAATGTGGGATAACCAGTGTGTTAATGTGTGTGTGTCCTGTCACTGAGGGGTTACCAGTGTGATAATGTGTGAGTGTATCCTGTCACTTTGGGATTACTAGTGTGATAATGTGCGTGTCCTGTCACTGTGGGGTTACCAGTGTGATAATGTGTGTGTCCTGTCACTGTGGGGTTACCAGTGTGATAATGTGTGTGTCCTGTCACTGTGGGGTTACCAGTGTGATAATGTGTGTTTCCTGTCACTGTGGGATTACCAGTGTGTTAATGTGTGTGTCCTGTCACTGTGGGGCTACCAGTGTGATAATGTGTGTGTCCTGTCACTGTGGGGTTTCCTGTGTGATAATGTGTGTTTCCTGTCACTGTGGGGTTACCAGTGTGATAATGTGCGTGTGTGTGTCCGGTCACTGTGGGGTTACCAGTGTGTTAATGTGTGTGTCCTGTCACTGTGTGGTTATCAGTGTGTTAATGTGTGTGTGTCCTGTCACTGTGGGGTTACCAGTGTGTTAATGTGTGTGTGTGTCCTGTCACTGTGGGGTTACCAGTGTGATAATGTGTGTGTCCTGTCACTGTGGGGTTACCAGTGTGATAATGTGTGTGTCCTGTCACTGTGGGGTTACCAGTGTGATAATGTGTGTTTCCTGTCACTGTGGGGTTACCAGTGTGATAATGTGTGTTTCCTGTCACTGTGGGATTACCAGTGTGTTAATGTGTGTGTGTCCTGTCACTGTCGGGTTACTAGTGTGATAATGTGTGTGTCCTGTCACTGTGGGGTTACCAGTGTAATAATGTGTGTTTCCTGTCACTGTGGGGTTACCAGTGTGATAATATGTATGTGTGTCCTGTCACTGTGGGGTTACCAGTGTGATTACGTGTGTTTCCTGTCACTGTGGGATTACCAGTGTGTTAATGTGTGTGTGTCCTGTCACTGAGGGTTTACCAGTGTGATAATGTGTGAGTGTATCCTGTCACTGTGGGGTTACCAGTGTGATAATGTGTGTGTCCTGTCACTGTGGGGTTACCAGTGTGAGAATGTGTGTGTCCTGTCACTGTGGGGTTACCAGTGTGATAATGTGTGTGTCCTGTCACTGTGGTGTTACCAGTGTGATAATGTGTGTTTCCTGTCACTGTGGGATTACCAGTGTGTTAATGTGTGTGTGTCCTGTCACTGTGGGGTTAGTAGTGGGATAATGTGTGTGTCCTGTCACTGTGGGGCTACCAGTGTGATAATGTGTGTGTCCTGTCACTGTGGGGTTACCTGTGTGATAATGTGTGTTTCCTGTCACTGTGGGGTTACCAGTGTGATAATGTGCGTGTGTGTGTCCGGTCACTGTGGGGTTACCAGTGTGTTAATGTGTGTGTCCTGTCACTGTGTGGTTATCAGTGTGTTAATGTGTGTGTGTCCTGTCACTGTGGGGTTACCAGTGTGTTAATGTGTGTGTGTGTCCTGTCACTGTGGGGTTACCAGTGTGATAATGTGTGTGTCCTGTCACTGTGGGGTTACCAGTGTGATAATGTGTGTGTCCTGTCACTGTGGGGTTACCAGTGTGATAATGTGTGTTTCCTGTCACTGTGGGGTTACCAGTGTGATAATGTGTGTTTCCTGTCACTGTGGGATTACCAGTGTGTTAATGTGTGTGTGTCCTGTCACTGTCGGGTTACTAGTGTGATAATGTGTGTGTCCTGTCACTGTGGGGTTACCAGTGTAATAATGTGTGTTTCCTGTCACTGTGGGGTTACCAGTGTGATAATATGTATGTGTGTCCTGTCACTGTGGGGTTACCAGTGTGATTACGTGTGTTTCCTGTCACTGTGGGATTACCAGTGTGTTAATGTGTGTGTGTCCTGTCACTGAGGGTTTACCAGTGTGATAATGTGTGAGTGTATCCTGTCACTGTGGGGTTACCAGTGTGATAATGTGTGTGTCCTGTCACTGTGGGGTTACCAGTGTGATAATGTGTGTGTCCTGTCACTGTGGGGTTACCAGTGTGATAATGTGTGTGTCCTGTCACTGTGGTGTTACCAGTGTGATAATGTGTGTTTCCTGTCACTGTGGGATTACCAGTGTGTTAATGTGTGTGTGTCCTGTCACTGTGGGGTTAGTAGTGGGATAATGTGTGTGTCCTGTCACTGTGGGGTTACCAGTGTGTTAATGTGTGTGTCCTGTCACTGTGGGGTTACCAGTATGATAATGTGTGTGTGTCCTGTCACTGTGGGGTTACCAGTGTGATAATGTGTGAGTGTATCCTGTCACTGTGGGATTACTAGTGTGGTAATGTATGTGTCCTGTCACTGTGGGGTTACCAGTGTGATAATGTGTGTGTCCTGTCACTGTGGGGTTACCAGTGTGATAATGTGTTTTTCCTGTCACTGTGGGATTACCAGTGTGTTAATGTGTGTGTGTCCTGTCACTGTGGGGATACTAGTGTGATAATGTGTGTGTCCTGTCACTGTTGGGTTACCAGTGTTAAAGTGTGTGTCCTGTCACTGTGGGTTTACCAGTGTGATAATGTGTGTGTCCTGTCACTGTGGGGTTACCAGTGTGATAATGTGTGTGTCCTGTCACTGTGGGGTTACCAGTGTGATAATGTGTGTGTCCTGTCACTGTAGGGTTACCAGTGTGATAATGTGTGAGTGTATCCTGTCACTGTGGGTTTACCAGTGTAATAATGTGTGTGTCCTGTCACTGTGGGGTTACCAGTGTGATAATGTGTGTTTCCTGTCACTGTGGGGTTACCAGTGGGATAATGTGTGTGTGTGTCTTGTCACTGTGAGGTTACCAGTGTGATAATGTGTGTTTCCTGTCACTGTGGGATTACCAGTGTGTTAATGTGTGTGTGTCCTGTCACTGTGGGGATACTAGTGTGATAATGTGTGTGTCCTGTCACTGTTGGGTTACCAGTGTTAAAGTGTGTGTCCTGTCACTGTGGGTTTACCAGTGTGATAATGTGTGTGTCCTGTCACTGTGGGGTTACCAGTGTGATAATGTGTGTGTCCTGTCACTGTGGGGTTACCAGTGTGATAATGTGTGTGTCCTGTCACTGTAGGGTTACCAGTGTGATAATGTGTGAGTGTATCCTGTCACTGTGGGGTTACCAGTGTAATAATGTGTGTGTCCTGTCACTGTGGGGTTACCAGTGTGATAATGTGTGTTTCCTGTCACTGTGGGGTTACCAGTGTGATAATGTGTGTGTGTGTCTTGTCACTGTGAGGTTACCAGTGTGATAATGTGTGTTTCCTGTCACTGTGGGATTACCAGTGTTTTAATGTGTGTGTGTCCTGTCACTGAGGGGTTACCAGTGTGATAATGTGTGAGTGTATCCTGTCACTGTGGGGTTACCAGTGTGATAATGTGTGTGTCCTGTCACTGTGGGGTTACCAGTGTAATAATGTGTGTGTCCTGTCACTGTGGGGTTACCAGTGTGATAATGTGTGTGTCCTGTCACTGTGGTGTTACCAGTGTGATAATGTGTGTTTCCTGTCACTGTGGGATTACCAGTGTGTTAATGTGTGTGTGTCCTGTCACTGTGGGGTTAGTAGTGGGATAATGTGTGTGTCCTGTCACTGTGGGGTTACCAGTGTGATAAGGTGTGTGTCCTGTCACTGTGGGGTTACCAGTGTGATAATGTGTTTTTCCTGTCACTGTTGGGTTACCAGTGTTAATGTGTGTGTCCTGTCACTGTGGGGTTACCAGTGTGATAATGTGTGTGTGTTCTGTCACTGTGGGGTTACCAGTGTGTTAATGTGTGTGTCCTGTCACTGTGGGGTTACCAGTGTGTTAATGTGTGTGTTCTGTCACTGTGAGGTTACCAGTGTGATATGTGTGTGTGTCCTGTCACTGTGGGGTTACCAGTGTGATAATGTGTGTGTCCTGTCACTGTGGGGTTACCAGTGTGATAATGTGTGTGTCTTGTCACTGTCGGGTTACCAGTGTGATAATGTGTGTTTCCTGTCACTGTGGGATTACCAGTGTGATAATGTGTGTGTCCTGTCACTGTAGGGTTACCAGTGTGATAATGTGTCAGTGTGTCCTGTCACTGTGGGGTTACCAGTGTAATAATGTGTGTTTCCTTTCACTGTGGGGTTACCAGTGTGATAATGTGTGTTTCCTGTCACTGTGGGGTTACCAGTGTGATAATGTGTGTTTCCTGTCACTGTGGGGTTACCAGTGTGATAATGTGTGTGTCCTGTCACTGTGGGGTTACCAGTGTGATAATGTGTGTTTCCTGTCACTGTGGGATTACCAGTATGTTAATGTGTGTGTGTCCTGTCACTGTGGGGTTACCAATGTGATAATGTGTGTGTCCTATTACTGTGGGGTTACCAATGTGATAATGTGTGTGTCCTGTCACTGTGGGGCTACCAGTGTGATAATGTGTGTGTCCTGTCACTGTGGGGTTACCAGTGTGATAATGTGTGTTTCCTGTCACTGTGGGGTTACTAGTGTGATAATGTGTGTGTGTGTGTGTCCGGTCACTGTGCGGTTACCAGTGTGTTAATGTGTGTGTCCTGTCACTGTAAGGTTACCAGTGTGATAATGTGTGTGTGTCCTGTCACTGTGGGGTTACCAGTGTGTTAATGTGTGTGTGTCCTGTCAATGTAGGGTTACCAGTGTGTTAATGTGTGTGTTTCCTTTCACTGTGGGGTTACCAGTGTGATAATGTGTGTGTCCTGTCACTGTGGGGTTACCAGTGTGATAATGTGTGTGTGTCCTGTCACTGTGGGGTTACCAGTGTGTTAATGTGTGTGTTCTGTCACTGTGAGGTTACCAGTGTGAGAATATGTGTGTGTCCTGTCACTGTGGGGTTACCAGTGTGATAATGTGTGTGTCCTGTCACTGTGGGGTTACCAGTGTGATAAGGTGTGTGTCCTGTCACTGTTGGGTTACCAGTGTGATAATGTGTGTGTCCTGTCACTGTGGGGTTACCAGTGTTATAATGTGTGTGCTGTCACTGTGGGGTTATCAGTGTGTTAATGTGTGTGTGTCCTGTCACTGTAGGGTTACCAGTGTGTTAATGTGTGTGTTTCCTGTCACTGTGGGGTTACCAGTGTGATAATGTGTGTGTCCTGTCACTGTGGGGTTATCAGTGTGTTAATGTGTGTGTGTCCTGTCACTGTGGGGTTACCAGTGTGATAATGTGTGTGTGTCCTGTCACTGTGGGGTTACCAGTGTGTTAATGTGTGTGTTTCCTGTCACTGTGGGGTTACCAGTGTGATAATGTGTGTGTCCTGTCACTGTGGGGTTACCAGTATGATAATGTGTGTGTGTCCTGTCACTGTGGGGTTACCAATGTGTTAATGTGTGTGTGTCCTGTCACTGTGGGGTTACCAGTGTGTTAATGTGTGTGTTTCCTATCACTGTGGGGTTACCAGTGTGATAATGTGTGTTTCCTGTCACTGTGGGGTTACCAGTGTGTTAATGTGTGTGTGTCCTGTCACTGAGGGGTTACCAGTGTGATAATGTGTGTGTACTGTCACTGTGGGGTTATCAGTGTGTTAATGTGTGTGTGTCCTGTCACTGTGAGGTTACCAGTGTGATAATGTGTGTGTGTGTGTGCCCTGTCACTGTGGGATTTCCAGTGTGATAATGTGTGTGTGTCCTGTCACTGTGAGGTTACCAGTGTGATAATGTGTGTGTGTCCTGTCACTGTGAGGTTACCAGTGTGATAATGGGTGTGTCTTGTCACTGTGAGGTTATCAGTGTATTAATGTGTGTGTGTCCTGTCACTGTGAGGTTACCGTGTGATAATGTGTGTGTGTGTGCCCTGTCACTGTGGGGTTACCAGTGTGATAATGTGTGTTTCCTGTCACTGTGGGGTTACCAGTGTGATAATGTGTGTGTGTCCTGTCACTGTGAGGTTACCAGTGTGATAATGGGTGTGTCCTGTCACTGTGAGGTTATCAGTGTATTAATGTGTGTGTCCTGTCACTGTGGGGTTACCAGTGTGATAATGTGTTTGTCCTGTCACTGTGGAGTTTCCAGTGTGATAATGTGTGTGTGTCCTGTCACTGTGGGGTTACCAGTGTGATAATGTGTGTGTGTCCTGTCACTGTGAGGTTACCAGTGTGTTAATGTGTTTGTCCTGTCACTGTTGGGTTACCAGTGTGTTAATGTGTGTGTCCTGTCACTGTGGGGTTACCAGTGTGATAATATGTGTGTCCTGTCACTGTGGGGTTACCAGTGTGATCAAAAACAAAAGAAAACAGCGCACAAACGCAAATAGTGAAGTACATCAAATATAATTGAATTAAAAATAAGGGTAAGTATTCTGCGTAAATAAAATCAATAGAACACGGGCATTGTATGTGATCAACACAGAGGTTACCGAACGGCAAAACCGGAACTTCCAGCAGGGCCAAATCCCTCGGGTGAGTAGTCCTGGATTGAATCTGGACATCGTCTCGGCTCCTCAGGGATGGCGGCTTCTCTCACAGAGAGCACTATCAGTCCATTGCGGAGCGTTCGTCTCATCAAGGGATACTCCCCGCATCAGGTGTTATCTCAGCTCCAAGGGAGAGAGCGGAGTAACTCTCTTAGATGCAGTAATCGCACCATATAAAAGCTCCGATGATGATAAGACCACAGGTACACGCACTCATACCCGTATTACCGGTCCATGGATCACAGAGTAAGGCTTTAATACAGGGTATAACCTCAGATAGACACTCGAGGTGTAATGCACAGGTCAGTGACGTCCCCGCTATTTGCAACCGCTCCTCAGGGGTGCGTCGCAGAGACAGAGCATCAGACTTATTGCACAGACAGACACAGTGTTAGCGGGTAACCCATATAACTAGTATGGCTAAAAATACTGTAGTGCCGACGATTATTCTAAAACAAATCTGGGTTTATCACCAATACGACCCAGGTAAATGCTGGGTACATGCTGGGTACATGCCGGGTACATGGTGGGTACATGCTGCAACATTTCAGTGACATTTCTTCAGACAGACTAATGGCCCATCGGATTAACAGCGGGGGTCCCTGGCAGTCCTATTCAAACTGAATGGGACTGCCAGGGACCTCTGCTGTGTTAATCCGATGGGCCATTAGTCTCTGCAGAAATATCACTGAAATGTTTGCAGCATGTACTCAGCGTGTACCCAGCGTGTATCCAGCGTGTATCCAGCATGTACCCAGCGTGTACCCGGCGTGTACCCGGCATGTACCCGGCATGTACCCAGCATGTACCCAGCATGTACCTGGGTCGTATTGGTGATAAACCCAGATTTTCCAAGGCAAGTTTAAGGCAAGTGTTAGAATACTCGTTGGCGCACCTGTAGCAATAGCAGAATAAAAAACAATAATCCTACGCGTTTCGTATCTGAAGTGCTACTCTATAAGGGTTTAATTAAACAATGATCCCCAGAGACGCTAAATACCTGCCGAACCTCCCGCATTGGCTGACTGATCAAACACAGACAACCAATCGGGTTAGTAGCGGAGGCAATCATGTCAGCTAGGAAATAATTACAGATAATGAGCATACACTGGCGACACACTTTATCGCAGTGCGGCCAGATCCGCAAGCCGGGAGATTTCCCGGCTTGCTAGTGGCCGCCCCTCGGCGTGCCGCGCGTCATAGACGCGCGGTCACGCGTCTTCGGGAGCCTGCGCCCCCTGCACGCGCGTCCAGGGCTCCCCGAGGGAGCCCTGGTGTCCCGCGATCTGCGGGACGGCGGCAGGGGGTTCCGGGGGACCCGGCGGACCCGGCAGCGGGAGGGAGAGCGCCCCGATCGGAGGGCGCTCTTCCGCTGCTTCGGCGCGCGCCCGTCACACTCGGGCGCGCGCCAGGCTACTGCTGCGGCACAGAACGGGCAAATGCTCGAATAAACTGTGCCGCAGCAGTACACAATACATTTATTTCAACATAAACCGTATAAAATCTGTAATGAGAAAAACAGTAATTAGAATGGATAAAAAGGACATTATAACACAGAGTCATTAACTATGGTATTAATGTAAACAGAGAGAAAAAGAAGAACTAAATCACTATATAGCTAGCAAGGTAGGTTAATATAACGCCCAGACACCTACGTCTTCATTTAACCCTTTAGGCGACATTGTATCTAACTTATGTATCCAAAATGTCTCTTGGGCTGAACACATTAACACTCTGTAAACCACACTCTGGTTGCCTACCAAATATCCTCCCAGAATCCCACTGTCAGCCAGCACTATCAGGTATCGCGCCCATGGGTAACTCTCACACTGTAAGGAAGCAGGACTCCCAGAATCCCACTGTCAGCCAGCACTATCAGGTATCGCGCCCATGGGTAACTCTCACACTGTAAGGAAGCAGGACTCCCAGAATCCCACTGTCAGCCCGCACTATCAGGTATCGCGCTCATGGGTAACTCTCACACTGTAAGGAAGCAGGACTCCCAGAATCCCACTGTCAGCCAGCACTATCAGGTATCGCGCCCATGGGTAACTCTCACACTGTAAGGGAGCAGGGCTCCCAGAATCCCACTGTCAGCCAGCACTATCAGGTATCGCGCCCATGGGTAACTCTCACACTGTAAGGAAGCAGGACTCCCAGAATCCCACTGTCAGCCAGCACTATCAGGTATCGCGCCCATGGGTAACTCTCACACTGTAAGGAAGCAGGACTCCCAGAATCCCACTGTCAGCTATCACTATCAGGTATCGCGCCCATGGGTAACTCTCACACTGTAAGGAAGCAGGGCTCCCAGAATCCCACTGCCAGCCAGCACTATCAGGTATCGCGCTCATGGGTAACTCTCACACTGTAAGGAAGCAGGACTCCCAGAATCCCACTGTCAGCCAGCACTATCAGGTATCGCGCCCATGGGTAACTCTCACACTGTAAGGAAGCAGGACTCCCAGAATCCCACTGTCAGCCAGCACTATCAGGTATCGCGCCCATGGGTAACTCTCACACTGTAAGGAAGCAGGACTCCCAGAATCCCACTGTCAGCCAGCACTATCAGGTATCGCACTCATGGGTAACTCTCACACTGTAAGGAAGCAGGACTCCCAGAATCCCACTGTCAGCCAGCACTATCAGGTATCGCGCCCATGGGTAACTCTCACACTGTAAGGAAGCAGGACTCCCAGAATCCCACTGTCAGCCAGCACTATCAGGTATCGTGCCCATGGGTATCTCTCACACTGTAAGGAAGCAGGGCTCCCAGAATCCCACTGTCAGCCAGCACTATCAGGTATCGCGCCCATGGGTAACTCTCACACTGTAAGGAAGCAGGACTCCCAGAATCCCACTGTCAGCCAGCACTATCAGGTATCGCGCCCATGGGTAACTCTCACACTGTAAGGAAGCAGGACTCCCAGAATCCCACTGTCAGCCAGCACTATCAGGTATCGCGCCCATGGGTAACTCTCACACTGTAAGGAAGCAGGACTCCCAGAATCCCACTGTCAGCCAGCACTATCAGGTATCGCGCCCATGGGTAAATCTCACACTGTAAGGAAGCAGGACTCCCAGAATCCCACTGTCAGCCAGCACTATCAGGTATCGCGCCCATGGGTAAATCTCACACTGTAAGGAAGCAGGACTCCCAGAATCCCACTGTCAGCCAGCACTATCAGGTATCACGCTCATGGGTAACTCTCACATTGTAAGGAAGCAGGACTCCCAGAATCCCACTGTCAGCCAGCACTATCAGGTATCGCGCTCATGGGTAACTCTCACACTGTAAGGAAGCAGGACTCCCAGAATCCCACTGTCAGCCAGCACTATCAGGTATCGCGCCCATGGGTAACTCTCACACTGTAAGGAAGCAGGACTCCCAGAATCCCACTGTCAGCCAGCACTATCAGGTATTGCGCTCATGGGTATCTCTCACACTGTAGGGAAGCAGGACTCCCAGAATCCCACTGTCAGCCAGCACTATCAGGTATCGCGCCCATGGGTAACTCTCACACTGTAAGGAAGCAGGACTCCCAGAATCCCACTGTCAGCCAGCACTATCAGGTATTGCGCTCATGGGTATCTCTCACACTGTAGGGAAGCAGGACTCCCAGAATCCCACTGTCAGCCAGCACTATCAGGTATCGCGCTCATGGGTAACTCTCACATTGTAAGGAAGCAGGACTCCCAGAATCCCACTGTCAGCCAGCACTATCAGGTATCACGCCCATGGGTAACTCTCACACTGTAAGGAAGCAGGACTCCCAGAATCTCACTGTCAGCCAGCACTATCAGGTATCGCGCCCATGGGTAACTCTCACACTGTAGGGAAGCAGGACTCCCAGAATCCCACTGTCAGCCAGCACTATCAGGTATCGCGCTCATGGGTAACTCTCACACTGTAAGGAAGCAGGACTCCCAGAATCCCACTGTCAGCCAGCACTATCAGGTATCGCGCCCATGGGTAACTCTCACACTGTAAGGAAGCAGGACTCCCAGAATCCCACTGTCAGCCAGCACTATCAGGTATCGCGCTCATGGGTAACTCTCACACTGTAGGGAAGCAGGACTCCCAGAATCCCACTGTCAGCCAGCACTATCAGGTATCGCGCCCATGGGTATCTCTCACACTGTAAGGAAGCAGGACTCCCAGAATCCCACTGTCAGCCAGCACTATCAGGTATCGCGCCCATGGGTAACTCTCACACTGTAAGGAAGCAGGACTCCCAGAATCCCACTGTCAGCCAGCACTATCAGGTATCGCGCCCATGGGTAACTCTCACACTGTAGGGAAGCAGGACTCCCAGAATCCCACTGTCAGCCAGCACTATCAGGTATCACGCTCATGGGTAACTCTCACACTGTAAGGAAGCAGGGCTCCCAGAATCCCACTGTCAGCCAGCACTATCAGGTATCGCGCTCATGGGTAACTCTCACACTGTAAGGGAGCAGGACTCCCAGAATCCCACTGTCAGCCAGCACTATCAGGTATCGCGCTCATGGGTAACTCTAACACTGTAAGGAAGCAGGACTCCCAGAATCCCACTGTCAGCCAGCACTATCAGGTATCGCGCCCATGGGTAACTCTCACACTGTAAGGGAGCAGGACTCCCAGAATCCCACTGTCAGCCAGCACTATCAGGTATCACGCCCATGGGTAACTCTCACACTGTAAGGAAGCAGGACTCCCAGAATCCCACTGTCAGCCAGCACTATCAGGTATCGCGCCCATGGGTAACTCTCACACTGTAAGGAAGCCGGACTCCCAGAATCCCACTGTCAGCCAGCACTATCAGGTATCGCGCCCATGGGTAACTCTCACACTGTAAGGAAGCAGAACTCCCAGAATCCCACTGTCAGCCAGCACTATCAGGTATCGCGCCCATGGGTAACTCACACTGTAAGGAAGCAGGACTCCCAGAATCCACTGTCAGCCAGCACTATCAGGTATCGCGCCCATGGGTAACTCTCACACTGTAAGGAAGCAGGACTCCCAGAATCCCACTGTCAGCCAGCACTATCAGGTATCACGCCCATGGGTAACTCTCACACTGTAAGGAAGCAGGACTCCCAGAATCCCACTGTCAGCCAGCACTATCAGGTATCGCGCCCATGGGTAATTCTCACACTGTAAGGAAGCAGGACCCCCAGAATCCCACTGTCAGCCAGCACTATCAGGTATCGCGCCCATGGGTAACTCTCACACTGTAAGGAAGCAGGACTCCCAGAATCCCACTGTCAGCCAGCACAATCAGGTATCGCGCCCATGGGTAACACTCACACTGTAAGGAAGCAGGGCTCCCAGAATCCCACTGTCAGCCAGCACTATCAGGTATCGCGCCCATGGGTAACTCTCACTCTGTAAGGAAGCAGGACTCCCAGAATCCCACTGTCAGCCAGCACTATCAGGTATCGCGCCCATGGGTAACTCTCACACTGTAAGGAAGCAGGACTCCCAGAATCCCACTGTCAGCCAGCACTATCAGGTATCGCGCCCATGGGTAACTCTCACACTGTAAGGGAGCAGGGCTCCCAGAATCCCACTGTCAGCCAGCACTATCAGGTATCGCGCCCATGGGTAACTCTCACACTGTAAGGAAGCAGGACTCCCAGAATCCCACTGTCAGCCAGCACTATCAGGTATTGCGCCCATGGGTAACTCTCACACTGTAAGGAAGCAGGACTCCCAGAATCCCACTGTCAGCCAGCACTATCAGGTATCGCGCCCATGGGTAACTCTCACACTGTAAGGGAGCAGGACTCCCAGAATCCACTGTCAGCCAGCACTATCAGGTATCGCACCCATGGGTAACTCTCACACTGTAAGGAAGCAGGGCTCCCAGAATCCCACTGTCAGCCAGCACTATCAGGTATCACGCCCATGGGTAACTCTCACACTCTTGGGAAGCAGGACTCCCAGAATCCCACTGTCAGCCAGCACTATCAGGTATCGCGCCCATGGGTAACTCTCACACTTTAAGGAAGCAGGGCTCCCAGAATCCCACTGTCAGCCAGCACTATAAGGTATCGCGCCCATGGGTAACTCTCACACTGTAAGGAAGCAGGGCTCCCAGAATCCCACTGTCAGCCAGCACTATCAGGTATCACGCTCATGGGTAACTCTCACACTGTAAGGAAGCAGGACTCCCAGAATCCCACTGTCAGCCAGCACTATCAGGTATCGCACCCATGGGTAACTCTCACACTGTAAGGAAGCAGGACTCCCAGAATCCCACTGTCAGCCAGCACTATCAGGTATCGTGCCCATGGGTAACTCTCACACTGTAAGGAAGCAGGACTCCCAGAATCCCACTGTCAGCCAGCACTATCAGGTATCACGCTCATGGGTAACTCTCACAATGTAAGGAAGCAGGACTCCCAGAATCCCACTGTCAGCCAGCACTATCAGGTATCGCGCTCATGGGTAACTCTCACACTGTAAGGAAGCAGGACTCCCAGAATCCCACTGTCAGCCAGCACTATCAGGTATCGCGCTCATGGGTAACTCTCACACTGTAAGGAAGCAGGACTCCCAGAATCCCACTGTCAGCCAGCATTATCAGGTATCGCGCCCATGGGTAACTCTCACACTGTAAGGAAGCAGGACTCCCAGAATCCCACTGTCAGCCAGCACTATCAGGTATCGCGCTCATGGGTAACTCACACTGTAAGGAAGCAGGACTCCCAGAATCCCACTGTCAGCCAGCACTATCAGGTATCGCGCCCATGGGTAACTCTCACACTGTAAGGAAGCAGGACTCCCAGAATCCCACTGTCAGGCAGCACTATCAGGTATCACGCTCATGGGTAACTCTCACACTGTAAGGAAGCAGGACTCCCAGAATCCCACTGTCAGCCAGCATTATCAGGTATCACGCTCATGGGTAACTCACACTGTAAGGAAGCAGGACTCCCAGAATCCCACTGTCAGCCAGCACTATCAGGTATCACGCTCATGGGTAGCTCTCACACTGTAAGGAAGCAGGACTCCCAGAATCCCACTGTCAGCCAGCATTATCAGGTATTGCGCCCATGGGTAACTCTCACACTGTAAGGAAGCAGGACTCCCAGAATCCCACTGTCAGCCAGCACTATCAGGTATCGTGCCCATGGGTATCTCTCACACTGTAAGGAAGCAGGACTCCCAGAATCCCACTGTCAGCCAGCACTATCAGGTATCGCGCCCATGGGTAACTCACACTGTAAGGAAGCAGGACTCCCAGAATCCCACTGTCAGCCAGCACTATCAGGTATCGCGCTCATGGGTAACTCTCACACTGTAAGGAAGCAGGACTCCCAGAATCCCACTGTCAGCCAGCACTATCAGGTATCGTGCCCATGGGTAACTCTCACACTGTAAGGAAGCAGGACTCCCAGAATCCCACTGTCAGCCAGCACTATCAGGTATCGCGCTCATGGGTAACTCTCACACTGTAAGGAAGCAGGACCCCCAGAATCCCACTGTCAGCCAGCACTATCAGGTATCGCGCCCATGGGTAACTCTCACACTGTAAGGAAGCAGGACTCCCAGAATCCACTGTCAGCCAGCACTATCAGGTATCGCACCCATGGGTAACTCTCACACTGTAAGGAAGCAGGGCTCCCAGAATCCCACTGTCAGCCAGCACTATCAGGTATCGCGTCCATGGGTAACTCTCACACTGTAAGGAAGCAGGACTCCCAGAATCCCACTGTCAGCCAGCACTATCAGGTATCGCGCCCATGGGTAACTCACACACTGTAAGGAAGCAGGACTCCCAGAATCCCACTGTCAGCCAGCACTATCAGGTATCGCGCCCATGGGTAACTCTCACACTGTAAGGAAGCAGGGCTCCCAGAATCCCACTGTCAGCCAGCACTATCAGGTATCGCGCCCATGGGTAACTCTCACACTGTAAGGAAGCAGGACTCCCAGAATCCCACTGTCAGCCAGCACTATCAGGTATCGCACCCATGGGTAACTCTCACACTGTAAGGAAGCAGGACTCCCAGAATCCCACTGTCAGCCAGCACTATCAGGTATCGTGCCCATGGGTAACTCTCACACTGTAAGGAAGCAGGACTCCCAGAATCCCACTGTCAGCCAGCACTATCAGGTATCACGCTCATGGGTAACTCTCACACTGTAAGGAAGCAGGACTCCCAGAATCCCACTGTCAGCCAGCATTATCAGGTATCGCGCCCATGGGTAACTCTCACACTGTAAGGAAGCAGGACTCCCAGAATCCCACTGTCAGCCAGCACTATCAGGTATCACGCTCATGGGTAACTCTCACACTGTAAGGAAGCAGGACTCCCAGAATCCCACTGTCAGCCAGCATTATCAGGTATCACGCTCATGGGTAACTCACACTGTAAGGAAGCAGGACTCCCAGAATCCCACTGTCAGCCAGCACTATCAGGTATCACGCTCATGGGTAGCTCTCACACTGTAAGGAAGCAGGACTCCCAGAATCCCACTGTCAGCCAGCATTATCAGGTATTGCGCCCATGGGTAACTCTCACACTGTAAGGAAGCAGGACTCCCAGAATCCCACTGTCAGCCAGCACTATCAGGTATCGTGCCCATGGGTATCTCTCACACTGTAAGGAAGCAGGACTCCCAGAATCCCACTGTCAGCCAGCACTATCAGGTATCGCGCCCATGGGTAACTCTCACACTGTAAGGAAGCAGGACTCCCAGAATCCCACTGTCAGCCAGCACTATCAGGTATCGCGCCCATGGGTAACTCTCACACTGTAAGGAAGCAGGACTCCCAGAATCCCACTGTCAGCCAGCACTATCAGGTATCGCGCTCATGGGTAACTCTCACACTGTAAGGAAGCAGGACCCCCAGAATCCCACTGTCAGCCAGCACTATCAGGTATCGCGCTCATGGGTAACTCTCACACTGTAAGGAAGCAGGACTCCCAGAATCCCACTGTCAGCCAGCACTATCAGGTATCGTGCCCATGGGTAACACTCACACTGTAAGGAAGCAGGACTCCCAGAATCCCACTGTCAGCCAGCACTATCAGGTATCGCGCCCATGGGTAACTCTCACACTGTAGGGAAGCAGGGCTCCCAGAATCCCACTGTCAGCCAGCACTATCAGGTATTGCGCCCATGGGTAACTCTCACACTGTAAGTAAGCAGGGCTCCCAGAATCCCACTGTCAGCCAGCACTATCAGGTATCACGCTCATGGGTAGCTCTCACACTGTAAGGAAGCAGGACTCCCAGAATCCCACTGTCAGCCAGCATTATCAGGTATTACGCCCATGGGTAACTCTCACACTGTAAGGAAGCAGGACTCCCAGAATCCCACTGTCAGCCAGCACTATCAGGTATCGCGCCCATGTGTAACTCTCACACTGTAAGGAAGCAGGACTCCCAGAATCCCACTGTCAGCCAGCACTATCAGGTATCGTGCCCATGGGTATCTCTCACACTGTAAGGAAGCAGGACTCCCAGAATCCCACTGTCAGCCAGCACTATCAGGTATCGCGCCCATGGGTAACTCTCACACTGTAAGGAAGCAGGACTCCCAGAATCCCACTGTCAGCCAGCACTATCAGGTATCGTGCCCATGGGTAACTCTCACACTGTAAGGAAGCAGGACTCCCAGAATCCCACTGTCAGCCAGCACTATCAGGTATCGCGCTCATGGGTAACTCTCACACTGTAAGGAAGCAGGACCCCCAGAATCCCACTGTCAGCCAGCACTATCAGGTATCGCGCTCATGGGTAACTCTCACACTGTAAGGGAGCAGGACTCCCAGAATCACACTGTCAGCCAGCACTATCAGGTATCGCGCCCATGGGTAACTCTCACACTGTAAGGAAGCAGGACTCCCAGAATCCCACTGTCAGCCAGCACTATCAGGTATCACGCTCATGGGTAACTCTCACACTGTAAGGAAGCAGGACTCCCAGAATCCCACTGTCAGCCAGCACTATCAGGTATCGCGCTCATGGGTAACTCTCACACTGTAAGGAAGCAGGACTCCCAGAATCCCACTGTCAGCCAGCACTATCAGGTATCGCGCCCATGGGTAACTCTCACACTGTAAGGAAGCAGGACTCCCAGAATCCCACTGTCAGCCAGCACTATCAGGTATCGCGCTCATGGGTAACTCTCACACTGTAAGGAAGCAGGACCCCCAGAATCCCACTGTCAGCCAGCACTATCAGGTATCGCGCTCATGGGTAACTCTCACACTGTAAGGAAGCAGGACTCCCAGAATCCCACTGTCAGCCAGCACTATCAGGTATCGTGCCCATGGGTAACACTCACACTGTAAGGAAGCAGGACTCCCAGAATCCCACTGTCAGCCAGCACTATCAGGTATCGCGCCCATGGGTAACTCTCACACTGTAGGGAAGCAGGGCTCCCAGAATCCCACTGTCAGCCAGCACTATCAGGTATTGCGCCCATGGGTAACTCTCACACTGTAAGTAAGCAGGGCTCCCAGAATCCCACTGTCAGCCAGCACTATCAGGTATCACGCTCATGGGTAACTCTCACACTGTAAGGAAGCAGGACTCCCAGAATCCCACTGTCAGCCAGCACTGTCAGGTATCGCGCTCATGGGTAACTCTCACACTGTAAGGAAGCAGGACTCCCAGAATCCCACTGTCAGCCAGCATTATCAGGTATTGCGCCCATGGGTAACTCTCACACTGTAAGGAAGCAGGACTCCCAGAATCCCACTGTCAGCCAGCACTATCAGGTATCGTGCCCATGGGTATCTCTCACACTGTAAGGAAGCAGGACTCCCAGAATCCCACTGTCAGCCAGCACTATCAGGTATCGCGCCCATGGGTAACTCTCACACTGTAAGGAAGCAGGACTCCCAGAATCCCACTGTCAGCCAGCACTATCAGGTATCGTGCCCATGGGTAACTCTCACACTGTAAGGAAGCAGGACTCCCAGAATCCCACTGTCAGCCAGCACTATCAGGTATCGCGCTCATGGGTAACTCTCACACTGTAAGGAAGCAGGACCCCCAGAATCCCACTGTCAGCCAGCACTATCAGGTATCGCGCCCATGGGTAACTCTCACACTGTAAGGAAGCAGGACTCCCAGAATCCCACTGTCAGCCAGCACTATCAGGTATCGCGCTCATGGGTAACTCTCACACTGTAAGGAAGCAGGACTCCCAGAATCCCACTGTCAGCCAGCACTATCAGGTATCGTGCCCATGGGTAACACTCACACTGTAAGGAAGCAGGACTCCCAGAATCCCACTGTCAGCCAGCACTATCAGGTATCGCGCCCATGGGTAACTCTCACACTGTAGGGAAGCAGGGCTCCCAGAATCCCACTGTCAGCCAGCACTATCAGGTATTGCGCCCATGGGTAACTCTCACACTGTAAGTAAGCAGGGCTCCCAGAATCCCACTGTCAGCCAGCACTATCAGGTATCGCGCTCATGGGTAACTCTCACACTGTAAGGAAGCAGGACTCCCAGAATCCCGCTGTCAGCCAGCACTATCAGGTATCGCGCCCATGGGTAACTCTCACACTGTAGGGAAGCAGGGCTCCCAGAATCCCACTGTCAGCCAGCACTATCAGGTATTGCGCCCATGGGTAACTCTCACACTGTAAGTAAGCAGGGCTCCCAGAATCCCACTGTCAGCCAGCACTATCAGGTATCGCGCCCATGGGTAACTCTCACACTGTAGGGAAGCAGGGCTCCCAGAATCCCACTGTCAGCCAGCACTATCAGGTATCGCGGCCATGGGTAACTCTCACACTGTAAGG
Organism: Ascaphus truei; assembly: GCF_040206685.1. Classification (NCBI taxonomy): domain Eukaryota; kingdom Metazoa; phylum Chordata; class Amphibia; order Anura; family Ascaphidae; genus Ascaphus; species Ascaphus truei. The sequence continues at coordinate 435,819,826 of NC_134485.1, read as the reverse complement.
AAGCAGGACTCCCAGAATCCCACTGTCAGCCAGCACTATCAGGTATCGCGCTCATGGATAACTCTCACACTGTAAAGAAGCAGGATTCCCAGAATCCCACTGTCAGCCAGCACTATCAGGTATCGCGCTCATGGGTAACTCTCACACTGTAAGGAAGCAGGGCTCCCAGAATTCCACTGTCAGCCAGCACTATCAGGTATCGCGCTCATGGATAACTCTCACACTGTAAGGAAGCAGGGCTCCCAGAATCCCACTGTAACCAGCACTATCAGGTATCGCGCTCATGGATAACTCTCACACTGTAAGGAAGCAGGATTCCCAGAATCCCACTGTCAGCCAGCACTATCAGGTATCGCGCTCATGGGTAACTCTCACACTGTAAGGAAGCAGGGCTCCCAGAATCCCACTGTCAGCCAGCACTATCAGGTATCGCGCCCATGGGTAACTCACACTGTAGGGAAGCAGGACTCCCAGAATCCCACTGTCAGCCAGCACTATCAGGTATCGCGCTCATGGGTAACTCTCACACTGTAAGGAAGCAGGACTCCCAGAATCCCACTGTCAGCCAGCACTATCAGGTATCGCGCCCATGGGTAACTCACACTGTAAGGGAGCAGGACTCCCAGAATCCCACTGTCAGCCAGCACTATCAGGTATCGCGCCCATGGGTAACTCTCACACTGTAAGGAAGCAGGGCTCCCAGAATCCCACTGTCAGCCAGCACTATCAGGTATCGCGCCCATGGGTAACTCACACTGTAAGGGAGCAGGACTCCCAGAATCCCACTGTCAGCCAGCACTATCAGGTATCGCGCCCATGGGTAACTCTCACACTGTAAGGAAGCAGGACTCCCAGAATCCCACTGTCAGCCAGCACTATCAGGTATCGCGCCCATGGGTAACTCTCACACTGTAAGGAAGCAGGACTCCCAGAATCCCACTGTCAGCCAGCACTATCAGGTATCGCGCCCATGGGTAACTCTCACACTGTAAGGAAGCAGGGCTCCCAGAATCCCACTGTCAGCCAGCACTATCAGGTATCGCGCTCATGGGTAACTCTCACACTGTAAGGAAGCAGGACTCCCAGAATCCCACTGTCAGCCAGCATTATCAGGTATTGCGCCCATGGGTAACTCTCACACTGTAAGGAAGCAGGGCTCCCAGAATCCCACTGTCAGCCAGCACTATCAGGTATCGCGCCCATGGGTAACTCTCACACTGTAAGGAAGCAGGACTCCCAGAATCCCACTGTCAGCCAGCACTATCAGGTATCGCGCCCATGGGTAACTCTCACACTGTAAGGAAGCAGGACTCCCAGAATCCCACTGTCAGCCAGCACTATCAGGTATCGCGCCCATGGGTAACTCTCACACTGTAAGGAAGCAGGACTCCCAGAATCCCACTGTCAGCCAGCACTATCAGGTATCGCGCTCATGGGTAACTCTCACACTGTAAGGAAGCAGGGCTCCCAGAATCCCACTGTCAGCCAGCACTATCAGGTATCGCGCTCATGGGTAACTCTCACACTGTAAGGAAGCAGGGCTCCCAGAATTCCACTGTCAGCCAGCACTATCAGGTATCGCGCTCATGGGTATCTCTCACACTGTAAGGAAGCAGGGCTCCCAGAATCCCACTGTCAGCCAGCACTATCAGGTATCGCGCCCATGGGTAACTCTCACACTGTAAGGAAGCAGGACTCCCAGAATCCCACTGTCAGCCAGCACTATCAGGTATCGCGCCCATGGGTAACTCTCACACTGTAAGGGAGCAGGACTCCCAGAATCCCACTGTCAGCCAGCACTATCAGGTATCGCGCTCATGGGTATCTCTCACACTGTAAGGAAGCAGGGCTCCCAGAATCCCACTGTCAGCCAGCACTATCAGGTATCGCGCCCATGGGTAACTCTCATACTGTAAGGAAGCAGGGCTCCCAGAATCCCACTGTCAGCCAGCACTATCAGGTATCGCGCTCATGGGTAACTCTCACACTGTAAGGAAGCAGGACTCCCAGAATCCCACTGTCAGCCAGCACTATCAGGTATCGCGCCCATGGGTAACGCTCACACTGTAAGGAAGCAGGACTCCCAGAATCCCACTGTCAGCCAGCACTATCAGGTATCGCGCCCATGGGTAACTCTCACACTGTAAGGAAGCAGGACTCCCAGAATCCCACTGTCAGCCAGCACTATCAGGTATCACGCCCATGGGTAACTCTCACACTGTAAGGAAGCAGGACTCCCAGAATCCCACTGTCAGCCAGCACTATCAGGTATCGCGCCCATGGGTAACTCTCACACTGTAAGGAAGCAGGACTCCCAGAATCCCACTGTCAGCCAGCACTATCAGGTATCGCGCCCATGGGTAACTCTCACACTGTAAGGAAGCAGGACTCCCAGAATCCCACTGTCAGCCAGCACTATCAGGTATCGCGCCCATGGGTAACTCTCACACTGTAAGGAAGCAGGACTCCCAGAATCCCACTGTCAGCCAGCACTATCAGGTATCGCGCCCATGGGTAACTCTCATACTGTAAGGAAGCAGGGCTCCCAGAATCCCACTGTCAGCCAGCACTATCAGGTATCGCGCTCATGGGTAACTCTCACACTGTAAGGAAGCAGGACTCCCAGAATCCCACTGTCAGCCAGCACTATCAGGTATCGCGCCCATGGGTAACTCTCATACTGTAAGGGAGCAGGACTCCCAGAATCCCACTGTCAGCCAGCACTATCAGGTATCGCGTCCATGGGTAACGCTCACACTGTAAGGAAGCAGGACTCCCAGAATCCCACTGTCAGCCAGCACTATCAGGTATCGCGTCCATGGGTAACTCTCACACTGTAAGGAAGCAGGACTCCCAGAATCCCACTGTCAGCCAGCACTATCAGGTATCGCGCCCATGGGTAACTCTCACACTGTAAGGAAGCAGGACTCCCAGAATCCCACTGTCAGCCAGCACTATCAGGTATCGCGCCCATGGGTAACTCTCACACTGTAAGGAAGCAGGACTCCCAGAATCCCACTGTCAGCCAGCACTATCAGGTATCACGCCCATGGGTAACTCTCACACTGTAAGGAAGCAGGACTCCCAGAATCCCACTGTCAGCCAGCACTATCAGGTATCGCGCCCATGGGTAACTCTCACACTGTAAGGGAGCAGGACTCCCAGAATCCCACTGTCAGCCAGCACTATCAGGTATCGCGCTCATGGGTAACTCTCACACTGTAAGGAAGCAGGACTCCCAGAATCCCACTGTCAGCCAGCACTATCAGGTATCGCGCTCATGGGTAACTCTCACACTGTAAGGGAGCAGGACTCCCAGAATCCCACTGTCAGCCAGCACTATCAGGTATCGCGCCCATGGGTAACTCTCACACTGTAAGGAAGCAGGACTCCCAGAATCCCACTGTCAGCCAGCACTATCAGGTATCGCGCCCATGGGTAACTCTCACACTGTAAGGAAGCAGGACTCCCAGAATCCCACTGTCAGCCAGCACTATCAGGTATCGCGCTCATGGGTAACACTCACACTGTAAGGAAGCAGGGCTCCCAGAATCCCACTGTCAGCCAGCACTATCAGGTATCGCGCTCATGGGTAACTCTCACACTGTAAGGAAGCAGGACTCCCAGAATCCCGCTGTCAGCCAGCACTATCAGGTATCGCGCCCATGGGTAACTCTCACACTGTAAGGAAGCAGGACTCCCAGAATCCCACTGTCAGCCAGCACTATCAGGTATCGCGCTCATGGGTAACTCTCACACTGTAAGGAAGCAGGACTCCCAGAATCCCACTGTCAGCCAGCACTATCAGGTATCGCGCTCATGGGTAACTCTCACACTGTAAGGAAGCAGGACTCCCAGAATCCCACTGTCAGCCAGCACTATCAGGTATCGCGCTCATGGGTAACTCTCACACTGTAAGGAAGCAGGACTCCCAGAATCCCACTGTCAGCCAGCACTATCAGGTATCGCGCCCATGGGTAACTCTCACACTGTAAGGAAGCAGGACTCCCAGAATCCCACTGTCAGCCAGCACTATCAGGTATCGCGCCCATGGGTAACTCTCACACTGTAAGGAAGCAGGACTCCCAGAATCCCACTGTCAGCCAGCACTATCAGGTATCGCGCTCATGGGTAACTCTCACACTGTAAGGAAGCAGGACTCCCAGAATCCCACTGTCAGCCAGCACTATCAGGTATCGCGCTCATGGGTAACTCTCACACTGTAAGGAAGCAGGGCTCCCAGAATCCCACTGTCAGCCAGCACTATCAGGTATCGCGCCCATGGGTAACACTCACACTGTAAGGAAGCAGGACTCCCAGAATCCCACTGTCAGCCAGCACTATCAGGTATCGCGCCCATGGGTAACACTCACACTGTAAGGGAGCAGGACTCCCAGAATCCCACTGTGAGCCAGCACTATCAGGTATCGCGCTCATGGGTAACTCTCACATTGTAAGGAAGCAGGACTCCCAGAATCCCACTGTAACCAGCACTATCAGGTATCGCGCCCATGGGTAACTCTCACACTGTAAGGAAGCAGGACTCCCAGAATCCCACTGTCAGCCAGCACTATCAGGTATCGCGCCCATGGGTAACTCTCACACTGTAAGGAAGCAGGACTCCCAGAATCCCACTGTCAGCCAGCACTATCAGGTATCGCGCTCATGGGTAATTCTCACACTGTAAGGGAGCAGGACTCCCAGAATCCCACTGTCAGCCAGCACTATCAGGTATCGCGCCCATGGGTAACTCTCACACTGTAAGGAAGCAGGACTCCCAGAATCCCACTGTCAGCCAGCACTATCAGGTATCGCGCTCATGGGTAATTCTCACACTGTAAGGGAGCAGGACTCCCAGAATCCCACTGTCAGCCAGCACTATCAGGTATCACGCCCATGGGTAACTCTCACACTGTAAGGAAGCAGGACTCCCAGAATCCCACTGTCAGCCAGCACTATCAGGTATCGCGCTCATGGGTAATTCTCACACTGTAAGGGAGCAGGACTCCCAGAATCCCACTGTCAGTCAGCACTATCAGGTATCGCGCCCATGGGTAACTCTCACACTGTAAGGAAGCAGGACTCCCAGAATCCCACTGTAACCAGCACTATCAGGTATCGCGCCCATGGGTAACTCTCACACTGTAAGGAAGCAGGACTCCCAGAATCCCACTGTCAGCCAGCACTATCAGGTATCACGCTCATGGGTAACTCTCACACTGTAAGGAAGCAGGACTCCCAGAATCCCACTGTCAGCCAGCACTATCAGGTATCGCGCCCATGGGTAACTCTCACACTGTAAGGAAGCAGGACTCCCAGAATCCCACTGTCAGCCAGCACTATCAGGTATCGCGCCCATGGGTAACTCTCACACTGTAAGGAAGCAGGACTCCCAGAATCCCACTGTCAGCCAGCACTATCAGGTATCGCGCTCATGGGTAATTCTCACACTGTAAGGGAGCAGGACTCCCAGAATCCCACTGTCAGCCAGCACTATCAGGTATCGCGCCCATGGGTAACTCTCACACTGTAAGGAAGCAGGGCTCCCAGAATCCCACTGTCAGCCAGCACTATCAGGTATCGCGCTCATGGGTAACTCTAACACTGTAAGGAAGCAGGACTCCCAGAATCCCACTGTCAGCCAGCACTATCAGGTATCGCGCTCATGGGTAACTCTCACACTGTAAGGAAGCAGGGCTCCCAGAATCCCACTGTCAGCCAGCACTATCAGGTATCGCGCCCATGGGTAACTCTCACACTGTAAGGAAGCAGGGCTCTCATAGCCTGTTCCAGGGACCGTCTGTTCTACTCCTTCTCCCTCCCAGCGGTACCCCCGCCGCAGGCATGCTCTGTGTCAGCCGACGCTGACACACGCGGCTGCCATATTTGACGGGACGCGTGCGGGACGGCCTTACACTGCGCGCGTCCCCGGCTATAATTCACTCCACTAGCAGCTTGGCCACGCCCCCGGCACTCGATCCAGCCATACCCACGCCCACCTGCATCACAGCTGATGCTGGTCCAGGATTACAGCGCGTACCTATTAACTTGCGCTCCACGGCACAACTCTGCTCCACCTACCTCTCTGATTGGCTCTCCCCCCTTTATTACCCCAGTTTTTCCCTGGAATCATTGCTCTGCATGGCCTCTGGCTCTTGACCCCGGCTTGCTCCTCACTACGTTGACTCTCTCTCATCCCTGGATCTGGGCTTGGACCTCGACCTTCCGGACCCCTCTCGCCCCGACCCTCGGCCACGGCATCTACCACGCTTCTTCTATTCCGGATCCGGCAAGTATCTGTTTCTACAGCTATAACCTACTGGTCGGACATCACCTTTACCACACTCCGGACACGCTCCCTCTGCTGCGGGTGCGTGTTACTATACGTCCCACCTCAGTACAGGGACGGGTCTGGTCTGCGGGCAGCACTACCGTGACACACACCTCACACATTTCAGGCAATACACTTGTTACCCCCAAACCCCGTGGCATACGCACAGACCCAGAGGCACCAAGCTTGGTAGCCACCTGGTCCCTCGGAATCCAGGACTTGGAAATCCCACAGTTCATTCACAGGTTATCAACATAATGTATATACCTAGAAAACATAACTCTTTAATAAAATATACTGTGTCCTGTATCTTATATGTAAGTCCCGTTCTGGTGTCAGGGATGTAGTGAGGGGGTATAAACTGCCTACACTCACTCGCCTCATTCTTGGCCCACTCAAAAATAACTTTTCATTTTTTTAAACACAAGAAATCACTCTCAGCTTTATAATATAGCTGGAGCACCCCCTGGACCCTATACTAGGTTAAGGGTACCTGGGCACCCCTCCTTATACTAGGGACCCCCTGTCATACTAGGGACCTCCTGTATGGTTGCAGATATACATTAACCCCTTCATGCCTGTTTACCTGGTCTGGATGATGCTGCAGCAGGGATCCTGGCGGTGAGTCGCAAGAACGTTCTCAGGGTCAGAGTTTGGCGGAGTAATGTGCTTGGCTGCAGCCAAGAATCTCACTCGATTCCCGGATCCAACTTTTGGGGTATCCCATAACTCCGGAACCCCGATACATTGCCACATTCTGTAAAGAGTTTCTCCGGCAAACCCACCCTGAAATTTACAGCCTAGAAATCTCCCGTTCCCAGCACCCCAGGAAAGGCAAAACACAGAAAAATCTTTAATGTCACATAATTTGCACACAGTCACAGTAATGCATTTCTGACACCTAGGTCCAAGAGCTGACACTCTAGGACCTCAACACACGGATCACGGGAAACCCAGTGGGCTTATCCTTTATTAGTGAGCTGGTTAACCCCTTCACCGTCACATTCCCCCAAACCCATACGTGTCCCTGCAGCACATACACACACGATGGTTATTTGTGTTTGAGAAGATGCGACACAAAATTTGCTCTCAGAAAAGTCTCACTTTAATGAAGAAAATGATTATTTGTCACATGAGGCAGTTATTAAACTCTGTTATTTGTTTGTTTCCAAAACTGTTCTGCCTGAGAAATGAAATATTTACCCATAAAATAATGTGATTTTATTCACACAGAGTCTGCTGATTCTATAGTGACACATTCACATCAGGTCCTGTATATAACACTCACCCTCCATAGTAACACAAACCAAGTGATATTCACAGATTACTCATCTCAGCTCCATCTCCATCCAACTGTAAGTACAATTATTTCTAATGGTTATTTCTAATATTGTGATTTTGATATGTGATAAAAGATGACCCTTTAATATGTAATGTCTATAAGTATTTTCTGCATCACAGAGTATAAACCCCACTAATACTCCTCACGTGTAATAACTAGATACTATACTGTAAGTAACACTGTATCCCCGGGGTGCAGCCCCCCCAGATATGTCTGATCTGTCCCGTGCTGAGCGTATTATTACACCTGTGATAACCTGTAACATTCTCTAACAGATCTGTAAAGATGCTTCTCTCCCAGAGACCTCTGCTGCTCGCGCTTCTCCTGGGGATAATCTCCATCGTCACATTGGTGGAATCGGCCAAATATGAGACGTAAGAAATGGAGTTTGTGGGACAGAGAAAGGAATAGAGATTTATTGGTGCTGTGTGTAGGGTTGTAGCCGGGGATCCTTCATGTGATGCGTACCTGATATTAACCCTCCTGTGCCTGTTCCATACGCAGCCTGCCTTATGTATTTGCCCTCCTCCTCCTCCTCCTCCTCCTCCTCCTCCTCCTCCTCGTGCGGGTAATTACTGGGGAGGAATAGCTTAGGACTGTATGGGACGAGTTATGTCCTTTCCTGCTGTGGGGATCTGCAAGGGTTAAACTCTTTCTAGGAAATCTGATTATAACAAATCAGTGACCGTGTTTGTAGCAATTACTGTATATAAGCAAAAATGTCCAGACTTCTAATGCCAGCAGTATATATAACAGTATATAAGCATGTGTATTTGGGTTGCTTGTGTGTATTTGTGTACATGTGTAAGTCAGTGTGAAGCATTGTATATATTAGTGTGTCTGTGTTACGTTATGTGTATCAGTAAATTTGTGTCTGAATGTTATTATGTCTCTGTGTGTTATTATATATCTCTGTATGTTATATCTCTCTGCGTGTTATTATATCTCTCTGTGTGTTATTATATCTCTCTGTATGTTATATTTCTCTGCGTGTTATTATATATCTCTGCGTGTTATTATATATCTCTGCGTGTTATTATATATTTCTGCGTGTTATTATATCACTCTGCGTGTTATTATATATCTCTGCGTGTTATTATATATCTCTGCGTGTTATTATATCTCTCTGCATGTTATTATATCTATCTGCGTGTTATTATATCTCTCTGCGTGTTATTATATCTCTCTGTGTGTTATTATATCTCTCTGCGTGTTATTATATCTCTCTGCATGTTATTATATCTATCTGCGTGTTATTATATCTCTCTGCATGTTATTATATCTATCTGCGTGTTATTATATCTCTCTGCGTGTTATTATATATCTCTGTGTGTTATTATATCTCTCTGCGTGTTATTATATCTCTCTGCATGTTATTATATCTATCTGCGTGTTATTATATCTCTCTGCGTGTTATTACACTGGCGACACAGTTTATTACACTGCGGCCAGATCCGCAAGCCGGGAGATTTCCCGGCTTGCTAGTGGCCGCCCCTCGGCGTGCCGCGCGTCATAGACGCGCGGTCACGCGTCTTCGGGAGCGTGCGCCCCCTGCACGCGCGTCCAGGGGCTCCCCGAGGGAGCCCTGGTGTCCCGCGATCGCGGGACAGCGGCAGGGGGTTCCGGGGGACCCGGCGGACCCGGCAGCGGTAGGGAGAGCGCCCCGATCGGAGGGCGCTCTTCCGCTGCTTCGGCGCGCGCCCGTCACTCTCGGGCGCGCGCCAGGCTACTGCTGCGGCACAGAACGGGCAAATGCTCGAATAAACTGTGCCGCAGCAGTATATCTCTCTGTGTGTTATTATATCTCTCTGCGTGTTATTATATATCTGCCTGTTATTATATCTCTCTGCGTGTTATTATATCTCTCTGCGTGTTATTATATCTCTCTGCGTGTTATTATTTCTCTCTGCATGTTATTATATCTCTCTGTGTGTTATTATATCCTTCTGCATGTTATTATATATGTCTGCCTGTTATTATATCTCTCTGCGTGTTATTATATCCTTCTGCATGTTATTATATATGTCTGCCTGTTATTATATCTCTCTGCGTGTTATTATATCCTTCTGCATGTTATTATGTCTCTCTGTGTATTATTATATATATATATATACAGGCATACCCCACATTAACATACGCAATGGGACCGGAACATGTATGTAAAGCGAAAATGTACTTAAAGTGAAGCACCACCCTTTTTCCCACTTATCGATGCATGTACTGTACTGCAATCGTCATATACGTGCATAACTGATGGAAATAATGCATTTCTATAGTCTCCCCGCTTGCGCACAGCTTCGATACAGGTAGGGAGCCGGTATTGCTGTTCAGGACGTGCTGACAGGCGCATGCGCGAGCTGCCGTTTGCCTATTGGGTGATATGTCCTTACTCGCGAGTGTACTTAAAGTGAGTGTCCTTAAACCGGGGTATGTCTGTATATATATGTGCGTGTTATTATATCTCTCTGATGTTTTTATATCTCTCTGCATGTTATCATATCTCTCTGCGTGTTATTATAATGCTCTGCAGTTCTCTACTTGCCCCTGTGGCAGTGAATGGGTTAAATCTGTGGGAAATATTTGCCCCCTGACTCCCCAGGGGACATTTCCTGACATCAGTTTGTTGTCTTCTTGTCTAGTGAAGAAGATCAGATGTTGGAGACCAAGAGAGAGGAGAATGAGCAGGGAGATCGCATGGAGAGACTGGCAGGTCTCCTGGAAGAAGTGCGATCTCTTCTCACACGGGAGACTCGGGCGGATCATACAAGGAGCAGAAGAATTACTAAACAATTGGCTGCGTTGATGAAATATATCCAAGGAATTGGAAAACGTGATAGTGATTTAGAGACCAGAGAGTCAGATGATGCTTATCCAAATTTTTTTTTTACCAGGCCTCCTGTTGTATAAACCACTTATTCCACTTTTCTGGCCCGGTTATTAAATCCCCCAGTGATTGTCCTCATTACACGTGAGCTTTGCAATGTCCTGTAACACTGCGCTCTCTGTATAAGGACAATGTCCTGTAACACTGCGCTCTCTATATAAGGACAATGTCCTGTAACACTGCGCTCTCTGTATAAGGACAATGTCCTGTAACACTGTGCTCTCTGTATAAGGACAATGCCCTGTAACACTGCGCTCTCTGTATAAGGACATTGTCCTGTAACATTGCGCTCTCTGTATAAGGACAATGTCCTATAACACTGTGCTCTCTGTATAAGGACAATGTCCTGTAACACTGCGCTCTCTGTATAAGGACAGTATACATGTCACGCTGCTTTTATGGGGTTTCCTAAATCTCCTGATTTCCTGCTTTCTCCATGAAATAATAATGATAGAAATGAGAGACTGTTACAATGAGACAGACTGTAACATGACGATAAAAGGGTCTCCCTCACTAATCCACGCCAGAGATTTAGCACACGCTAGTGTCACTGACGTGACTAGTACTAACATGCACTAATGTGAGTGTGTGCTTTAGTGAGTGAGACTCAGCATGTGTCACACACACACATGAGAAGAACATGCTACTAATAACCGTGCGTGTGCTGACAGTATACCTAATATCTGTGTCTGTGTCACACTGTCAGTGCTGAGAAGGGTTTCTTCCTCTGTCTGTAACCGTATAATCACAAAGATCATTTGTACGCTGCTTTTCCCTTTTACTTTGCAATAAAACAGCATTTCAGCATCAGTTTGTGTACTCTCCTACTTCCCAGTGACACACACACACACACACACACACACACACACACACACACACACACACACACACACCACTTCCCCCACAGTGACAATACACACCTCTACTCCCACAGTGATAGTACACAAACACACACACACACACACACACACACATCTATATTCCCACAGTGACAGTACACACACACACACACCTCTACCCCCACAGTGACAGTACACACCTCTACTCCCACAGTGATAGTACACAAAAACACACAAACACACACACACACACACACACACATCTATACCCCCACAGTGACAGTACACACACACACACACACACACACACACACACACACACACACACACACACACCTCTACCCCCACAGTGACAGTACACATCTCTACTCCAAGAGTGATAGTACACAAACACACACACACACACACATCTATACCACCACAGTGACAGAACACACCTCTACCTTCACAGAGACAGTACTCACACAAACACTCACATACACACCTACACCCCCACAGTGACAGTACACACACACACACACACACACACACACAAACTCACATACACAACTCTACCCCCACTGTGGCAGTACACACACACACACACACACACACCTACCACCACAGTCACAGTACACACTGTGATGAGAACAGGGGTAATCAGGCCTAAATAAAATAATTATACCCGGCTGATTATCCCCAACTTGCAGTGGGAATGAATGGGTTAAAAGTATTTACACTGCACTACTGTCTTTGCCCTGTCCCAAACTTCTTAACCCCCATGTGCAGGCTATTCCCTGCCTGCTGGAATGGAAGTGAATGTAATGCCTGCTATATCCTATTGCGACACAAGATGGAGTAGTGAGCGCCACAGCAAGCCCTGTGTATGGGAGATCTGCTGTACTAGATGGGTATCCATTTCAAGCTCTTGACTCCATAACCGCAAAGCAATTGAATAATTGGCTTGCGGTTAGATTTCTAGTGGTTTTACCGATACAATGTATCCGTACCTCATGAGCCTGCAGAACTTGCAAGGCAGGAAGTCAATGGCCGTGGGAAGTAGGTCAATTGACGTGGGAACCGGGGGAACTTGGGTTCCCACCAGCAAGTCTGTTCAATAAAGCAGGCTAACTTGTGAACGGAGGCACTCAGCACCCTTGTTTTTAGTGGGCAAGCATAAAGTAGTAAAACACAAACATACATATATACATTACAGTCGTGGTACACCAGGAACATGAAGCTTTAATAAAGTGTATGAAACTGTAAATGTAAAATGTACAGGCAGGAACAGTTTTTTCTGTAAGCCCGGGAAAAATCCTCTGACATGTAAATGTGCTGGGGGTGAATGAGCTGAGGGTATTTGCTTCCTTGCACTTCAAAGAGGTCCCACTGAGCCGGCGACCCTCAGTCTAAAGAAGAGACAGCAGAAAAGAGAGGAGAAAAACGGAGCACTAGTTCCACTGCTAGCTTGAAAAAACACAGAGGTGCGTTCCCATAATGAAAAAGTTTATTGGATCAAAAACAACAAACAAACAGAGCACCTACGCGTTTCAGGCTTGTAGCCCTTTTTCAAGGTGAATAAAAACAGCATACCGGAGTGTGTTTAAATACCTGATCCTCGCGCTGCTGTAACCAATCCCCCGCCACTTCCTGGTTTGAAAAAAGCGACGCGGGACGCGTGACATCAGCGCGTTGGAGCCGGTGCAATACAACAAACTTTATTAAACCATAAACATTTAACACTCCGCAATTACCTAAGAAAAGTATACATAAACGTTAAAACAAAGTTAAAAAACAAATAAAGGAACAGTTGAGTGAATAATTCAATGATTAAGGGCACAGATATACCCCACATCAATGAATAAAGCATGTTCTATACCTGTTAGACGACCACAGATTGAGTTTAGTGAAAACTGTTTCCATAAACTTAGAAGAGATACATATGAATAGCGATTATCAAACATTATAACATTAAACAGTAAATAGTAATAACATGTATATAAATCAAAAACACTTAAAGTGAATAATGAATAATTAATTCCATAATAAATGAATAATATAATATACATATATTCCAAATTTAAGTTAATATCTCAGTCTGTCCAAAACCATTTAAACTACTCCTGACAAAAAGAGAAATTTTCTTCATTATAAAGAAATAGAACAAAGGTTTTCAGCAGAGTGAGAAAAAGCAATCCCAACAACAAAATGTCAAAAGACCATTAAAAAATGGCTGATAATAATAAAGGACTGAAATTTGCTCCGGACACGGACTTTAAACGATTTGATACTGTAGTAGACTTGCATAAATATATACGCAAGCTCACATTGAAAAGATTCTATGGTCAAAAAGATAATTTAACTCAGTCTGATGTGATGATTGATGACAGTGAGGAGGACGTTTTTTCTGATGCTCCCAGTACAAAAATACTTACTTATAGAGAACATTGTTGCATACAGGATCTTAATGATGTAAGTAATGAAAATGTTGATATGACTAGCATCTCTTCTTTTTCTGGCAGACAAGCCTCTGGCTTTAAAGGCAAATCAGTTTCCTACCCGATTCATATGAAGGGAAACTGCTTAACTACGTTTGAACAACTTATAGAACGGGATTTATCCATTTTGTTCAAGGCTTATACATTTTCACTTTCACCCCTGCAGTATAACTTTCATAATTTAACCAAAATGGTAAGAATTGCACTGAATGCCTTGAAAGCCAACAGCTCTGTGATCATTAAGGGAGTGGATAAGGGGGGGCGCCATTGTAGTACTTAATAGGATTGATTATAAAAATGAGGCTTTATGCCAACTTTCTGACGAATCTTCTTATATTTCACTGCGTGGTGACCCAACTTCCTCTTTCTTAAAGGAGTTGAGAACCCTTCTTGAAGAAGGTTCCTCGCTAGGTGTCCTAGATTTGAAGGAACTTGATTTTTTGTTTCGTCCATATCCGGTTATCCCAATCTTCCACCATCTCCCGAAGATCCATAAGACATTGGTCTCCCCTCCTGGGAGGCCAATAGTCTCCAGTATTGGATCTTTGAGAGATGGTGTGTCGAGATATTTTGATCATTTCTTACAGGACATTGTCCAATTACTACCCTCATATATTAAAGACAGTGGGGATCTTCTGACTCAACTCGGTTCCATTAAATGGGAAAACAATTTTATCTGGCTTACACTAGACGTTACATCATTGTATACGGTCATTATACATGAACAAGGGATGGCAGCTGTCAGATTTTATTTACAACACTCCGATTTTTCACCAGCCCCGAGCACTTTTATTTTGAATGCCATACACTTTTTATTAACTGTAGAGGGAGAAAGGGGGTGGCCCGGTATTAAAGGGGTTGCACCCCATTTGGCCATCCCGACCTCACCAGGGAGACAAGGGGTTAACTGGGCTGAGGTCCAGAAATGTGATTTAACCCTTGTTATGACATGAAAATGTATATTCCCCTGTTCCCATGCTTTATTGTAACATTGGGTTTAATCAGTGTCTGCATCACACACACACACTAGGATCCATCCGGGAGTACGAGGGTTAATAGTTCTTTAGTGATTATAGCCCTTTGTGTAATTTTCCCGCCTTTTCAGGCACCATTTTGCAGGGTCCCATAGGCCGCCATTGGAGCTCCATGCGTTTCAATGGCGAATCTTGCTGTTTTGGTCCTGTTTCCTGTGAAGACCAGCAGGTGGCGTCCGAGAGGAGGAGCGGCGGTTTCCCATTGTAAGTCAATGGGCCCATTGACTTCAATGGAGATTACTCGACGGAGCTTTCCAGGAACGAGATGGCTGCCGTCCAAACCACAAAACCGCAAAGCGGATACTTTTTCTTAAAGAGAGCTTTGATCACTTAGCAGTCACGTTCAACGTTAAGTGGCGTGGGAATAAACAGTTCTAGAGCACCTAGAAATAAAATTCTTTTTGCCCCTAGTTCCTAGACCTCCCCCCACTCGACCCCTACCGGGTCCTCGAATCCTGGACCCCCGAGAAGGGTCGCACCGATAGAGCGGGTCGCGCCGCACCGATAGAGCGGGTCGCGCCATAGGTTCCGATGGCGGCAGCAGAAAAAGCTCAAGAAAACATCTAAGTGTGAAAAGCTGAAATCTATGAATCCATATCTCCGGTTCCGGAGGGTCCAGAGGGCCAGGGGTTGGGGTACCTGTAGTCACTGATCCGGCATCGCTGCAGAACCATCCTTGACCCTCTTGGACAAACCCGACGGAGTATGGACCCCCTTGAAAGTTCGGGACTTTTCCCATAGACTCCAATGGCGGCCAATCTCCATTGACCGGCTATGGCGGAAAAACCCCATTGACTTCAACGGCGGCGTTGCCCCGTTGAAAGTCTATGGCGGCGGATTCCCATGGCCGCCAACGGCGGCGGTTTGCCATTGAAAGTCTATGGCGGCGAAGCCCGTTGTTTTCAATGGGGATTTAGTGAAAAAACGTGATTTAATTTACAGCGGAGTTTATTGTATTAAAATAGGAAACGGTTGTAGGTATATTTGTGTAACTCCGGTTCCTGGGGTCCTAGCGGGTCTCAAATTGGACCACATGGTGTCCCAGTTCTGGCATTGAGAACTGGGAAGCTTGGACCCACTGAGCCCAACGGAACCGGACATTTTAATATGTTTGTGTTTTATTAATAACACTGAATCCCTAGGCAAGGACAAGACCCAGAGGAAATTCCTTTGGGATGAAGGACAGCAGATGGCCAGGGAAGCGTCCTAATGTCTAGAGTTTAAGTGCTGTTCAAAGGAGTTTATCACCTCCACTGTTTACATGAGGGCAGAGATGACTCAAACCTGAGCAGTCTGTAAGTGTCACTTTTAACACCTCACAACAAAGAATATCCTGCCAGAAAACCCATCTGGCAGACTGGCTGGCATTCCTGATGCAAATGTGGGACTACAGAAAAGAGACCCCAGAGTTCTAATGCGCATGTGCCAACTAGCAGGTGGGCATGTATCAAAATGTGTTCCCACGTTAGAGAGTGGCTACAGATAATTGAAAACCAATCACCTGTACTTAATGTTAAGGATAGGGTTACAAAAGATATATAAACTGTGGTAATCCCTATACCCATTGTCTTCTGATATCATCTTGATTGTACCTGATTGCGGGAGAATTGCTATGCAACATACTTCTCATCCCCCATCCCCAAAGTAAGTGTACTTCTTGTCTGTTCACCTATTGTGTGTTCACCTATCCAAAGAAATAAATATACTTTATTATATCTAAGCCTCGTTCAGTTCAAACCCAGTTATTTTGGTGTAAATTACAACCTGTCATAAGCTATCGTGACATTAACGCACAATTATTTTATGTTTGATAATGTTTTTTATCTCTAAACATGTGGTACTGCTATGGGCACAAGTTTTGCCCCCTCCTATGCAAACCTTTTTTTAGGTTGGTGGGAGTCGGTCCACGTGTTTGGAGATAATAACTCTTTTAGACACTTTATCAACTTCTATAAAAGATATATTGACAACCTCATTTTCATTTGGAACGAGGATATACTGCTGCGGCCAAGTTTATTCGAGCATTTGCCCGTTCTTGGCCGCAGCAGTAGCCTGGCGCACGCCCGAGAGTGACGGGCGCGCGCCGAAGCAGCGGAAGAGCGCCCTCCGATCGGGGCGCTCTCCCTACCGCTGCCGGGTCCGCCGGGTCCCCCGGAACCCCCTGCCGCTGTCCCGCGATCGCGGGACACCAGGGCTCACTCGGGGAGCCCCTGGACGAGCGTGCAGGGGGCGCACGCTCCCGAAGACGCGTGGGCACGCCGAGGGGCGGCCACTAGCAAGCCGGGAAATCTCCCGGCTTGAGGATCTGGCCGCAGAGTAATAAAGCGTGTCGGTAGTGTATACACTCTTTTTTTATTCACTGAGTATCTTAATAATAACGATTTAAATTTGCACTTCACTTATCACTATGATTTTCACCATATACATTATTTAGATTTGTATTTATTTATTGATATGGCTATGAACATCAGCACGGACGTTTACCGTAAGGTTAACTCACGTAACACTTTTTTGCGTGCTGACAGCTGTCACCCCAAGTCCCTATTTAAGGGAATACCAAAGGGTCAATTGATTAGATTGAAAATAATATGTACTAACTCTGAGGACTTTCTGAACCAGTCAATGGACCTCTTGAACCGTTTTGAAGCCAGGGGATACTCATGTTCGGAATTAAATAAAACCTTTGAGGAGGTTGATGATATGGACAGATCAAGACTATTACAAAAGAAAAGGGGACAAAACTCTCTTTTACAATCTCCATTGTTTATCACGCAATACAACAAACAAGCAAATCAAATTAAAAATATTGTGAGAAAACACTGGGGTGTATTAGCTGCCGATCCTATTTTGCAAAATGTCTTTAATGAAGGTCCCAAATTCGTGTTCAAAAAGGCAAAAACGATTTCAAATATGTTTCCCCAAGTTTATTTACTACAAAAAGATTGGTTACCAACTTACCTAAGGGGTGTTTTAAGTTTCTTAAGTGCAAATCTTGCAAACATATGCAAACATATGCAAATATCATCTGAATTTTCTTCCACGATTACAGGGAATAGTTATAAAATAACATCTTTTATAAATTGCAACGCCACATTTGTAATCTATCTACTAAAATGCGGATGTGGAAAACAATACGTAGGCCGAACAATCAGGGCCTTGAAAGTTCGCATACTCAAGCACTCACGCCTAATTATTTAAAAAGATGTTAATCATCCTGTTTCCCTACACTTCACCAATTGCAATATGGGTAATCTAAACAATTTTTCATACATTGGCATAGAGCATGTACCTTGTCCCATTCGAGGTGGGAATAGAAATGGTATTGTGGACAGGAGAGAGCTCTTCTGGATCTTTACCTTACAGACTCGTATCCCAAGTGGCCTCAACTCAGATTGGGTCCTAGGGCCTCTCCTGCTCTAAATAAGTAAATAAGTATTACCTTTCTCTTCCTTACCACATGGGAGGTGTAATATTTCTGTTTCTGGAGTTCTGAACATTCATTTATTTTTATTTGTGATATGAATATAAGTATAAAAATAAAAAGATGCTATATATGATTAAAATTTATTAATATATATTTTTATTATTGTCAGCCATTTTGTAATGGTCTTTTCACATTTTGTTCTTGGGATTGATTTTCTCACTCTGCTGAACACCATTGTTCTATTACTTTTTAATGAAGAAAATTTCTCTTTTTGTCATTAGTATTTTAAATGGTTTTGGACAGACTGAGATATTAACTTAAATTTGGAATATATGTATATTATATTATTCATTTATTATGGAATTAATTATTAATTATTCACTTTAAGTGTTTTTGATTTATATACACGTTATTACTATTTACTGTTTAATGTTATAATGTTTGATAATCGCTATTCATATGTATCTCTTCTAAATTTATGGAAACAGTTTTCACTAAACTCAATCTGTGGTCGTCTAACAGGTATAGAACATGCTTTATTCATTGATGTGGGGTATATCTGTGCCCTTAATCATTGAATTATTCACTCAACTGTTCCTTTATTTGTTTTTTAACTTTGTTTTAACGTTTATGTATACTTTTCTTAGGTAATTGCGGAGTGTTAAATGTTTATGGTTTAATAAAGATTGTTGTATTGCACCGGCTCCAACGCGCTGACGTCACGCGTCCCGCGTTGCTTTTTTCAAACCAGGAAGTGGCGGGGGATTGGTTACAGCAGCGCCAGGATCAGGTATTTAAGCTGTTTTTATTCACCTTGATAAAGGGCTACAAGCCTGAAACGCGTAGGTGCTCTGTTTGTTTGTTGTTTTTGATCCAATAAACTTTTTCATTATGGGAACGCAGCTCTGTGTTTTTTCAAGCAAGCAGTGGAACTAGTGCTCTGTTTTTCTCCTCTCTTTTCTGCTGATCTTCATCAACGGAGGCACATTTTACCCCTGGATCAAGTGGACACTGCGGCTCCTCAACTCATGAGTTCCAGTACTGTATGTGAGTTCATTCCACTTTCTTTTCCATCAGTGGCTGCACGGATCATTATTGTTTATATACCCCATATTATTGCTATGATGTTGTTTTAATGCTGGACACCAGCAGGTGTGTATGATCCTTACCTCAGTGCTTTTTGGATTATATTTTCCAGCTATGCATCTAAAAATGCTTTTTGGGAGTATTACATCCTTGGAGGGGTACTCCATTCCTTGGAGGGGTACTCCATTTAATACTTTAAGCTTGTCATTTTTATACTAGCTGCTTTTAGTTTTAGAGCACCATACAGTACAACTTTGTTTCTCTAAAGAAGAGACAGGGATGAAAAACCTCAGAGCACCATAATGTATACATAGCCGGAATCCTGATAAGTGGCAGATCCTGGACCATTGACACCTTTGGGCAAAACCCCAGACTAAGGGGCGCCAGCAAGAGGGTGTATCCCAGGTATGCTAAGTTGCATGGGTGTCAAGCTGACACATGCGCTTTGCAAACCGGAAAGCCTTTTTGCCCGGGTTTACAAACTGCGGGCAAAGCAGCCATTGGTGGGTGAGATATTCCTACGGAGGGGATTGGGTGCACATGTTAAAGGTACCCTTGAACAGCCTATAACTGTGCCCACCGGACTATCCCCAAGGTGTTCGTGTTCGAGAGAAATCAAGAAACCATACATGATGTAACTACGCTCACGCAGGACTTCGTTCAAAAGCACAGCGGTAACGGTTCCAATACGCAAGGGGTTAATACCATCGCAACCAAGTATTGACCCCAAACTGCGGAATTTGTTAGCCGTGGGGGCTCCCAAACGAAGGTCTATGAAGTTCTACGAAATACTTTGATTTGGCCAAGATATTAGATCGGCAAGTTGCGATCTAGCTACGGGACCTTTAAACAAAGCCTGCATTTCTTGTGATTTCGTGAAAAGGACAATTTATTTCATTTCCCCATCCCAGTAAGTGTTGTTTTACGTGTATTCTGAAGTTGTCGTGTGTTTGTCTTGTAAGGAAATCAATCACAATTTTTTATTTTGCTCCTTGTTGTGTTCAATCGAGTACCCAGAAATATAAATAGTGTTGATAAGTTGTGTCCACCGTGACAGGCTTTGTATTAACTGGTGGCAGCGTGTAGGATACTGATTAAACCTATACTATAGTCTCCTGCAGGATCCTGTAGTATAGTGGGGGACCTCGTAAGCTTGCGAGCTCCTCAGACAAGTGGCAACTGACACACACTTCTAAAGAGCACGAGATACTTCACTGTCCCTTTACCCACACCCCGATAGCACCATGAGTAAATCGCTCAGGAAGGTTCCGATCCTGGACCAGAGAGAAGGTCGTGGAGAGATGTGCAGGATATGGTTTACCGACAGATGGGAGGTCAAAGGTACAACTGGAGGAGGATTTGGAGCATTACGAGGACCGCATGGTGCCACAAGAGGGGCAAGTCCCCGTAGCTGCTGTGGCGGCGAGCGCTATTCAGCCCGGAGTGCAGGAAGTCCCTCCAGCTCCGGGGTTGCAAGGACATGAGGAGAATGCTAGTGACCCCCTGGTCATGGGTGGCTTGGCACCAGGGAGTGCGGATGAAGTAGCAGCTGCGGCTGCCGAGCGTGCCGTCCCTGGGCTCACTGCACATCTCGCTACATGGGGAACGGGGGATAGCACTGCGGAGCGGGAACAGCTCCTGACAGCAAACCTTGTAAACGGGAACAGGAGCTCTTCTAGAGTGCCACGGAGCTTAGCTCCACCCCCTCGGACACGCCGTGCTTCACTCATGCACGGCGCGCACGTGATGACGTGCACCGCTCCTCAGCTGTGAGGCAAGTACTTCCAGACCACTTGTCTCCTGCAGCCAATCCTTGCCTCTGCGGAGGCCGCGCCTCCGCTCCGCCTCACTTGTTACTGGTTCCTGTGTGCTATATAGATCCTGTAGTTCCCTTCCTGCTTTGCTGAGCATAACTTGTTGTAGCCTTGAGCTCCTGCGTCTGTTGTGCCTTGCTCCTTGTCCTGTGTTCTTTTGCAGTTAAACTCTTCGTATACCGACCCGGCTTGACTTTTGAACGCCTCTGGATATTGACCCTGGCTTACCCTCGACTCTGCGGACCTCTCCAACCCCAGACCACGGCTATAAGGACTTCCACAATTCTGACCTCTCCAACCCAGACCACAGCTATACGGACCTCCACGATTCTGACCTCTCCAACCCCAGACCACAGCTATAAGGACTTCCACGATTCTGACCTCTCCAACCCCAGACCACGGCTATAAGGACTTCCACAATTCTGACCTCTCCAACCCCAGACCACAGCTATAAGGACTTCCACAATTCTGACCTCTCCAACCCCAGACCACAGCTATAAGGACTTCCACAATTCTGACCTCTCCAACCCAGACCACAGCTATACGGACCTCCACGATTCTGACCTCTCCAACCCCAGACCACAGCTATAAGGACTTCCACGATTCTGACCTCTCCAACCCCAGACCACGGCTATAAGGACTTCCACAATTCTGACCTCTCCAACCCCAGACCACGGATAACGGACTTTGACTATTCTGACCTCTCTTCCAAGACCTTGGCAAGTATCAGAACTAATCACTCTCTCCAACCCAGACCCGGCTACGTTTGACAATCCGCCTGCCAGGCACGCTTCCGCTGCTGTGGGTGCGTGGTTTACTACTTCCCCACCTCAGTACCGCGGTCCTGTCTTGCTGTTGGTAAATACTATATGAAAAGCGTGAATAAAGAAACAAATCTGAGGGTTACATTGCAAAATGCCAAATGAGTTTAAAGCGTATGGGTGCACACACACACACAGGAGAAAAGCTTCAACACAAAAGCTCTCCTGCAGAAATATGGCCTACAAGACATATTTATACCAAAATACTAAGCCCACGCCCTTTCAACGAGGTGGCCTGTGTGTCATTACATAAGCGTATAAGATAAAAAAAAATATGAGTCTGAGAACATTGCGTTAATAACATAACTGTAAAATTTATACTAAAAATTAATTGAATCAGCTAAAAGTTATTAGGCAAGCTAATGACCTTTTCTCTATATACGTAATTTCTTGGAAAGGGTGTATTTGACCATGAGACCCTCCACCTGAATGTGAGATGTGCCTGTTATCTATGTTTTAGTTTTCATAACAGTGGCAGCATTTCTCCCATCTCATCAAGGTTTAGCTGAAAGGCTTATTATCACTTAAAAAGTAGGAGCAAAAGAAGCAAAAACATGTCTTTTAAACCTCACTTTTCATTCCACTTTCATGCAGACAATAAACAAAATGGATGACAAGATCAGGCACCTAAGATGGATGCTGAACAAAAATGGCTGCTTAGATCCTAGTGCTGTTTACGTCAGACCCCCCCTTAATGTACTATTTTTTCACAACTTTGTCAACTAAAAAGACTAGGCTAGCAACCAATATCCATTACTGGGCATACAATCCTTGCTTTTGACTACTAAATGCTTATCTTTGTGAAGGAGTGGCTCAGTGAGTAATGACACTGACTGACAGTGAGAGTGTGAAGCAGGGGAACCTGGTTCAATTCCCGGTGTCGGCTCCTTGTGACCTTGGGCAAGTCACTCTATCTCCCTTTGCCTTGGGCACCAAAAACATAGATTGTAAGCTCCGCGGGGCAGGGACCTGTGCCTGCAAAATGTCTCTGTAAAGCGCTGCGTACAACTAGCAGCGCTATACAAGAACATGCTATTATTATTATTATCTTTGCATGTCTATATTGGCTTGGATTACCTGCTACATTGACACAAACTGTTACAGCTGCAGCGGCCGTTATTCGAAGACTTCACGCGGTGTTTACATCCGAATACCCGCGTGATTGTCGTGGCGCGTGATTTATTCCAACTGTACCGCCTTAGACGCGTGTTGACTCGGGTTTCTATCGGGTGCAGAAAATTGCATTTTAGCGCAGACTGCAATACCATTGAGAAACTCAAGTGGGCGATCGTGAGTTTTTGTCTTAAAAATCTAATAGCAATTCAACCTGTCTTTTATTGCCGCACAGTTCTGCAAGTGTGTGTGTGTGTGTGTGTGTGTGTGTGTGTGTGTGTGTGTGTGTGTGTGTATTTGTAATGTGAAGATTAACGTTACGAGTTCATACTGTATAGTGTACATGGGGAAGAAGTCCTTTCTGAGGCTCCTTAGCCATACACAGATTAAAAATATGAGGAGACAGACTGTATACAGGATAATAAAGGGAAAAGAAGTAAAACAAAAATACAGCGTCGCTTCTTTCAATTGTAAAATATTTTTTCTGCTCATGCGTGTACAGTATGTCTAATTGGAACCTTGTTGAAACGCATATGCGTCATCACATTTCTATATGTATTATTTATTAATCAATACTGTAGCTAGGCTTACTCTTCTTTTCATACTGTTTTTATTTTATGCGCATGCATTTACTCTACATATGTCTCATTGGAACCTTGTTGAAACGCATATGCGTGTCATCACATTTAGGCGCATGCGTGTTTGTGTCATTGGAACCTTGTTGAAACGCATATCCGTGTCATCGCATTTAGGCGCATGCGTGTATGTCTCATTGGAACCTTGTTGAAACGCATATGCATGTCATCACATTTGTGTGCAGTGTTCGACAAATCCGATCGCACTGGTTAAGGGGTTCAGGAAACTAGTCATTCATATCTGACTTTTTTTCCCCTAGATCCGACATTTATAAACGCACGCACACGCGCGCACACAAGTAACAAGGACGAATTGTAGTATAATGTAATACAATAAATAAACTTGTGTCAAAACGAATGTTCTTACTAGGAATTTATTCAATTTATTTATTTTTTAGAGGCGGGGCTAGGGGCGGGAATAGGTGACGAGTAGATTTTTTTGGTTCGGCGAGTAGATTTTTGGGTGATTTGTCGACCACTGTTTATGCGCATGCGTGTATGTCTCATTGGAACTTTGTTGAAACGCATATGCGTGTCATCACATTTAGGTGCCATCGTGTATGTGAATTTTCAAGTTGGGGAAAAGAATTAAAAAAGACATTCCACTTTTTTTTTCTCGACATGGCCTTATTGAAGGACTGATTTTAACCAACCATTATGTGAATTTTTATATGTTTTTGATACTTTATCTGTATACTGTACTGTATGAGGTGGTATATTGTAATTTTTATTTGATGGGTGGGGGGACGGGGGTCACAAAATTTTGATGGACAGTTCAAAATATTTCGCTAATAATCCTGCACACACTGCTACTGTAGCGTGACTGCTAGAATGACTCCTCCACACACATTCGAAGTGAATTTCAAATAAAATCTTCTTCGTAATGGCTGCATTGCATTCTGTAGTTCTTTTGTCATTTATATATATAAAAGATTTCTTTGAACTAATAATTCTGCATACACACCCGGTCTTGCAAAGCAACTTGAAAATGCGAGTAATAGCACATTTCCAACCCCCCCCCCCCCCCACCCCACACACACAGCCTAAAGCCAAAGGTATTTGCGACTTCTTATCGACACTTCCCCCAAACCCCCCCCACTGCCCCCCCCTCCCTCCCCCCCAGAGCCATTCATGAAAATCTTTGAGGCTTTGTTTACAGTAACTGTGTCACAGAGTCTTCTTGAGGCCGTTCTCACACACGCATGTGCGCGTGTGATTAACCCTTCTTAGAGAGGATTTGGTGAGAGAATTACTCCTCCACACACATTCAAAGGGAATTTCAAGTTAAAAATAAAAAGGAGACATCGCTTTATGAAGGACTGATTTAAATAAACCATTATGTGAACCATCTTTTTGATAAGTTAACCATTTTTGCCATTCTTACAGTACAATCACTTCCTTTGTAATTGTACTGTAATATATAATGTACAGTATACAGGTATTACTGTAATTTTTCTTTGGGGGTGGGGGATTGAAATGATTCTCATGAATTTAAAGAAGAAACAATTTTATTTGTACAGGATAATCCTAGAAAAATAAATAATACAAAAATACAGTAGTTCGCCTCTTCTTCCAAATTTACAATCTTGACTTTATCTTCTTCATAATGGCTGTAGTTCTTTTGTCATTGAGAGGGGCAGGGGGGGGAGGGCGTTGTGTAAATTACTGACTGCTGAAAAGAAAAAATTAGTCCATTTAAGGCATTGCGTATATCACTACTTTATATTGGACAACTTTTATACAGTATAACTACTGTATAACTGTAAAACTACTGTAGGTGCGCACTACTATAAGTCACTTATTTATACAGTTATGTACAGTATATGAGGATTTAGGTTTGCGCTCTGTATTGTTATGTATTTTTATACTAAACTGTATACAGTATACTGTACTGTAACTATATACTGTATAACTATACTACTGTAGGTTAGACACATCCTGTACTGGATTTAATACTGTCTATACTGTACAGTAGAAAGAGGAAAGGAAGGGCTGACATAAAATGGTTATCTTGAGTGCCTTACTTACCTGTATCATACTTACTTTACCTGTACTAACCATACTACAGTACAGTACCTTACTACTTTCCTGTGGCCTGCCCATTACGCTGTAAAAGAATAGGCAACATGGTCGCAATATGATCAATATATTTATTGCATCCTTGTACGGTGAGTATGTTGTTCCAGAAACTCATAATTCCTTTTGCTAATTCATGCTTTTTGGAAGGTTTCACCACTTTTCTGATAATCCTTCAACTGATGCCACACCGATTCGATGGGATTCAAGTCTGGGGATCCAGAATTGGAGGTGAATTTGTTAAAGAGATATACTGTAAACAGTGTAAAACAATGAGAAACGGTTACCGACCTTACTCCGGCGGCGTCTTAACCCAGTGGATACCGCTGGCAAGAATATGTGTAGCAAACGCGGTGTGTTTCGGGTCATTGTCCTGGAGGAAACGGTGACAAGATGGGAAATCACGCCTAATGTATTCAACAATCTCGGGCACTATTTTCTCTTGGAAAAATAGTTTATCCATGATTCCTAGAACAAGAAAAGAAAAATGTACCAAATACTGTACACTACAGCTGTACGGGGCATAAGGCCACAGCCAGGGGCGCCAACAGGGGGGGGGGCAGAAAATACTGGCATCCCGGGCCCCGTGACCGTCTAAAAAAAAATGCCGTGTCAAAAAAAAAAAATCCCTGTGCGCAGTGCTGACAAATACGGCTTTCCAGTCGCCCCTGGCAACCAGATTGTATCCGCTGACAATCCCTACAATTCCCCTGCAGGATCCCCCCCCCAACCTGATTGGCTGGCGCGTTGCCAGGATTTATTATTTTTTTTGGCTCGCAACCGGGCTCTGAGCTGTGAAGCCGCCGTTTCTTCTATCCAGCACAGAGCAGGTAAGCAATGTCCCATGTCCTCCAATGCCTCTCCCCTGGTCCCACCACTGATCTCCTTTGGCCCCCCCATGGCCTCCCTTGGTCCCCCCAATGGTCTAATCTGGTCCCCCCATGGCCTTTCTTGGTCCCCCCAATGGTCTAATCTGGTCCCCCCATGGCCTCCCCTGGTCCCCCCCAGTGGTCTACTCTGGCCACCCCATGGCCTCCCCTGGTCTCCCCACACCCTCCCCTTGTCTCCTCTGCCCCCTGGTCTCCTCTGCCCCCCACCCCACAAACTCCCCTGGTCCCTCCACACCCTCCCCTGGACCTCCCCTGGTCTCCTCTGGTTCTCATCATCTAGGCCTCCCTTGGGCCCCCCCCCACACCCTCCCCTGGTCCCCCCATGGCCTCCCCTGGACCTCCTCTGGACCCCCACAGCCTCCCATGGACTTCCTCTGGCCCCCCCTCGACCTCCCCTGGTTCTCCTCTGGGCTCACCCGGGTTCTCCTCTGGCCTCCCCTGGCCTCCCCTGGCCCCCCCATGTCTCCATTGGTCTTCACTAGCCCCCCCTGGTCTCCCATGGCATCCCCCTCTTTCTCCAGTCAGTCACCTACCCTAGCACCCTGGAACCCTGTCTCCCTCTCTCTGTCACCCTGTCTCCCTCTCTCTGTCACCGTGTCTCCCTCTCTCTGTCACCCTGTCTGTCGCACTCTCTCTCGCTCTCTCTCTCACTGTCTATCAGAGTGTCTACACACTCTATCTGTCTCTCTCTGTCACACACACACACTCTGTCTCTCTCTGTCACACACACACTCTGTCTCACACTCTGGATCTGGATATCTTATTTACCCTATATATCTTAATTGTCATATACCTACACCGAAATAACCTATACTGCTTTCTTTCAGATCTGACTCTCAAGCTTCAGACGGGAGACATTGGAATACCCCCTAACCCAGAAGACAGGTAGGGAACACCCCCCTCCAGTATATAACATTGCGGGAATGAGGGTACCTGGACATTAAGGGACTGCGGATCAGGTAAGATCCCAGGCGGGATTGCTGCTTTTGAAAATTGTGCATCGGGGGCATCCAGACACTGGTTAAGGGGTTCAGGAAAATAGTCATTCACATCTGGGTTTTTTTCTAGATTAGTGAGTTCATCCAACACTTACACACACACACACACACACACACACACATATTTGTCAAGCACTACTGCCTGTGCGCATGCGCAGAGGTCTCGGCCTGCATGCGCCGGGTGTCCTGCCTGCAGGGGTTAGATGAGTGGCATCCAACGTGTGACGGAGGGAAGCGCTGTGGCGAGCATGCACCCGCCATTCCAGCTCCCCCTGCGTCAGCCTCCTGCCCCGGCCCCAGTCGTTAAGGTAAGCTGTTATCTTCTTGTAGTGAAGTGTTTGCCAAATGTTATTCATTATCTTATTGATGTGTGGGGTTGGACCTATATATGTATTGGGGGGGGGGTGTATTTCTATATGTAGTGTGGCGGTGTAATAAACAGATTGCATTGTAATGTTTTTTTTCCATATTACAAAAAGAAGAACACACTTAAGTAAATGTTGCGCTAAAAAAATAAAAAAATTCAGGGTAGGTGCGCTACGGGTTCGGGGTGGGTGGGCTATGGGTTCGGGGGGTAGGCTATGTGTTCGGGGGGGTGGGCTATGGGTTCGCGAGGGGTGGGCTATGGGTTTGTGGGGGGTGGGCTATGGGTTCGGGGGGGGGGGTGGGCTATGGGTTCGGGGGGGGTGGGCTATGGGTTCGGGGTGGGTGGGCTATGGATTCGTGGTGGGTGGGCTATGGGTTCAGGGGGGAGTGGGCTATGGGTTCGGGGGGGTGGGCTATGGGTTCAGGGGGGAGTGGGCTATTGGTTCGGGGGGTGGGCTATGGGTTCGGGGTGGGTGGGCTATGGGTTCGGGGTGGGTGGGCTATGGGTTCAGGGGGGAGTGGGCTATGGGTTCAGGGGGGTGGGCTATGGGTTCAGGGGGGAGTGGGCTATGGGTTCGGGGGGTGGGCTATGGGTTCGGGTGTGGGAACTTCATCCCTACTCTGATTGGCTCTAGTATACCATGTGACAGAGGCTTGGGGGGAAAAGGATGTGACGTACTACAGCCAATCAGAGTAGGGATGGTGTTCCCACGCTCTGATTGGCTCTAGTACCATGTGACAAGCTTTCAATGACGTCACATCCTTTTTCCCCCCAAGCCTCTGTCACATGGTATACTAGAGCCAATCAGAGTAGGGATGAAGTTCCCACGCTCTGATTGGCTACCATATCATGTGAGGGCGGCCATGTGTCTTTTCATGACGTCATCTTAAAGGCAATTGAAGCAAAGCCATTCTGATTGGCTGTGCTGTCATTGCCTTTAAGTGACGTCATCATTTTTATTTTTATCGGCCAAAACACATGGTTTTCACGGCCCAATCAGGGCCGTGGGAACCATATGACGAAAATGTGACGTCATAGGCCTTTAAAAGCCTATGTCGTCTCATTTTGAAGCCAGACGCCGCGGAGGAAGGTGAGAAAGAATAAAGTGCGCAACTAATGTTATGAAGTGACGTGATGAATATTAATGTAATTTACGTGACCTTGAACAGAGCGTCTGCAGCTGCGATTGAGGGGGGGCTCAGGGACCCCCTAAAGCTAGCAGATAAAAACAGAAAAGACACAGCGCACAACGCTCATGGTGTATTAAAAATTATATTGACATAAATTATAATAAGGTGAGTATTGTGCGTACATCAATATGGTATATAACAAGCAGTTTCGGGATATTGTTACCCAAGCGCCACAGCAAACCGGAACAGATGTCCTCACATGGATCTGGACGCTGGTGCCTCTGGTGCAGGATAGGTAAGAAGCCTTTGACAGTTCTACTCCCAAAAATCGAGTGGGACGTGTGTTAATGTCCCATACAGTGCTGTAACACAGCGGAGTTCCAAGCCAGCTGGATTTTCTCTCTCCCCTCCGGACAAGCACTTCCGGGTTGGTGACGTCACCGCGGGGAAAATTGCCGGTTTTGGCGCCGTTCTCGCTGGGTCAGCTCGCGTGATGGGGTGATGGTTGAAAGATAAGACTCTTGTCAGCTTTTCCAACGCGTTTCGAAACCCGTGGGTTTCTTCATCAGGGAATAAAGTTGAGTGGTGTTGAAAGGAATCTAAATACCCCGCGATCGTATCTCATTGGCTTAGCCTGCAGCTCTCACAGCCAATAGGAGAGCGGCAGGGGAGGGGTAAAGACCTGATAGCGCGCGTCACTGGTTGGCAATGGCAACATAACATCAATAAAAATAAACTTTATTAACAATCAAATGGCAATAACAGTACAAGCGCGATTGATGATACTAAAACAAAAAGAAAAGTATTAAACACTGGAAAAAGGCATAATACAGGAGTGTATCAATTGCTGACACACTAGGATGACTATCCCAATACCTATTATATCATAGTGATATAGAAAAGGAACATGAAAAGTTCTCAAAGCCGGTCCATCTTAAAGGACAACACCAATGTGCAACCTTTGCAAATGATAAATAGGACCTAGCAGCATTAATAAAATAGACACAAAAGGACATAGAGACAAAATCTATAGTTAATTAATAAATATCTAAAATGAGTTAAAAGGTAAAAAAGTTAATAAAAGAGGTCTTGGACAAAAGATCATGACAAGACATCAATACAGGGACCATATATCTATGTCTTCGTTTAGACCCCCTGGATACAAGGTGTTCAATTTGTGTATCCAGAAGGTTTCCTGCCTAGAAAGTTCTTTCACTCTGTCCCCTCCTCTCCTATTTTTTGGTATATGCTTAGTACCTTTAAATAATAGAGAGGAGTGGTCACTGTTATGGCATTGTGCATAATGTTTTGATAGGCTATGCTTCATAAACCCTATTATAATGTTGCGCAGGTGTTCTTGAATGCGCACTTTTAACGGACGTTTAGTGCGTCCTATATAAAATAGGCCACACGGACACTCTAATAAATAAACTACATGGTCAGTATTACAATATATAAAATCTTTAATATCGTGGATTTCTCCATCTGAACATCTAAAAGTTTTCTTATCAGGGTGCAAATGCTTGCAAACTGAGCACTTACCACACTTGAAATTCCCAATTGGTTTAGTACTTAACCATTTCCTATCCCCACTATGGTAATCTATTATTTTAATATCACTTGGGGATAATGTATTTTTTAAATTTTTAGCTTTTCTGTATATGAATTTTGGGAATTTCGAGAGGTGAGCACCCAGCAGCGAGTCATTTGAGAGAATGGACCAGTGCTTTTTTATATTTTTCTCAATTTGCCCCGTCATAGAATTAAAATTTGTGATAAAAGATACATTGCATTTATCCTTGTTCTCCCGGAGGCTCTTACTTCTTTTATTTTTTGGTAATAACATTGTTTTTCTATCTAATTTTCTTATTTTTTCCAGATCTTTAGTGAGTTTCTCCAGACGATAACCTCTCTCTAAAAATCTTGAGGTTAATTTTTTGACCTGTTCTTCAAAATCTACCTCTGTGCTGCAGTTTTTCTTCAATCTGTAGTATTGGCCACTGGGAATGTTTGTTATCCACGTTTTTTTGTGGTTACTTGTGGCTACAAGGAGGTTGTTTGAATCAACCTCCTTGAAGTGTGTTTTTGTCACCACATTACCATCCACAGACACCGTCAGGTTGAGATCCAGGAAGTGTATTTCTTTCTCGTGCTCTACATATGTGAAAGTTAAATTTCTGTCATTTTTATTTATATACTGCAAAAAAGTGGCCAATTGAGCACTGGTCGCCGTCCCATATACATAGAATATCATCTGAACCGGCGCCACATAATGATGTTTGATTTAAAGGGGTTATTATTGTGGATATACTGCTGCGGCACAGTTTATTCGAGCATTTGCCCGTTCTGTGCCGCAGCAGTAGCCTGGCGCGCGCCCGAGTGTGACGGGCGCGCGCCGAAGCAGCGGAAGAGCGCCCTCCGATCGGGGCGCTCTCCCTACCGCTGCCGGGTCCGCCGGGTCCCCCGGAACCCCCTGCCGCTGTCCCGCGATCGCGGGACACCAGGGCTCCCTCGGGGAGCCCCTGGACACGCGTGCAGGGGGCGCACGCTCCCGATGACGCGTGACCGCGCGTCTATGACGCGCGGCACGCCGAGGGGCGGCCACTAGCAAGCCGGGAGATTTCCCGGCTTGCGGTACCGACCACACTTCAATAAAGTGTGTCGGTAGTGTAGTCATCTTCCCATCTTCCCATATACAGGTTTGCGAAACTGGGGGCAAATCTAGTGCCCATCGCAGTTCCGCAAACCTGTAAAAAAAATTCATCGAGGAACATAAAATAGTTATGCTTCAAGATGTAGTTAATTGAATCCAAAACAAATTTGCTGTTTAAAGGGTGTAGAGTAACATCATCCAATAAAAAAGAATTAACTGCATTTAGACCTTCCGCATGTGGAATGTTAGTGTATAGGGTCTGCACATCACATGTGAGCCACCTATAGGAGTCTTTCCACACAAAACCTTCCAACAAATTCAACACTGATGTTGAATCTCTCAAATATGAAGGAAGTTTTGCCACAAAAGGTTGGAGGAAATAGTCCACGTATTGGGATAGGTTTGATGTTAGGCTCTCTATTCCCGATATAATCGGTCTACCTGGCGGGTTCGTTATACTTTTATGTGTTTTTGGGAGGTGGTAAAAAATAGCAATTCTTGGGCAGCTACAGTACAAAAAGTCATATTCACTTTTTTCAATGACATCATTAGTGAGAGCTTCATCTAAAAGATCTTTTAATAAAACCAAAAATTCCCCCGTAGGGTCCTTTTTCAATCTTTTGTAGGCGGTGGTGTCGTTTAGGAGTCTGAGGGCTTCCCCCTCATAATCCTTCCTATCTTGTAACACAACACCACCCCCCTTATCAGCTTGCCTGATAATCAGGTTTTTATTTTGTTTTAGGAGTTTTAGAGCCAATGCTTCATTCTTATTTAAATTATGTCTGATATCACTATTTTTAGCATTACTAGTTAAAAAGTTAAAATCTTTGTTGACAATGTTAAAAAATGTCTCTATATGGTGGCCTTTAGAGTGTGCGGGATAAAATTTGGATTTCCCTTTAAAGTGGGTATGTGTGCAGGTTAAATCATTATCCCTAATCTCTGTCTGAATTGATGGAACAGTACTAGTGTCAGTAACCTCATTTGTTAAAATATTTTCTAAATCAGATTTTATAAAGTGCCTCTTCAGAGTAAGATTCCGAACAAACTTCTGAAGGTCTGAGTACAGTTGAAAAGCACTTGGGCCACATGAACGGGAGAAAGTGAGGCCTCTGTCTAAAACCTTTTTTTGGTCATCCGTCAAGATGACCGTAGACAGATTAAAGATCCCTTTGGGAGATGTAATTTTTAAGGCATCTCGTAGTCTCTTTTCTTTAGATCTGCCCCCCCCCCCTCTTGTTCCTCTCCTGATAGGACCCTTTTCCTTCTTTCTTTTATCTCAGGTTTTTGTACTGTGCCCTGGCCCTCTCCCTTCTTTAGGGGATCTATATGCCTGTTTTTTACTGAGTCTAAAAAACCCGATGGCGAGGATTGGGCCGGTGATCTATGTCTAGGACTCGGTTTAAAAACTCTCTGATTAAAATTCGTGTCATAATTTACATACTCTCTTTGTCCATATTTAAAATTTGGAATGTAATTTTTCCCTTTATAATTGGGATTTCTAAAATGTCCCTCATGTCTGGGTTGAGGTGGGTACCCATTATTTGGAGTAAAACCCCTTCTGTCTTCATACATTTGAGTATCCCTGCCCCTCTCATTCCAATTTTCCCAGCCTCTTTGGTTTGGAAAAGGTATAAAATTTCTTTGCTGCTCATTGATTCTGTTCTGAGATTGTGAGGAGTCTCTATTTCCCCCTCCTTTTTGGTTGGTTTTTACAGACCTACTTCTATCAGAATCTTTTGCCCAGTTCCTTTGTCTGTTATTATCATAATCGGCTTTATCTCTAAAGAACTTTTCGTGTTTCTTCTTCATAGTTTCTTCCTCCGCATGTTCAAGTTTCATGCGGAGGTCGTGCTCCAGCTCCGAGCAATCATACTCGATTACCAGGGGCTCCAGCACTTTAATCACATCTGAAATCTCTCTATCCATCATTTTTAACGTTTTAGTTCTCTCATAGATAATGAGCTTCATTAATGATATAGAACAATCGTCCACGATCCTATTCCACTCTTTTAAAAAATGTTCATTTTCCTTACCGAAGGTAGGTGATTTACGAAAACGTAGGCCCCTAGGGACTCTATCACACTCCACATATTTTTGGATAGTTCTTTTTTCTAGGTGGATTTTACTTTCGGTAAGGAGTGTAACCCTTTTTGTGAACCGGCCGACCCACCCAATCTCACATTGGCCCCTCGTGGTCTAACCGGTTCCTTTCCCTGCAACACACCTGCTCTAAGGGACTACTGGTACTGCATAACACCTGTGGCTCCAGGAGATCTGAGCCTCCGCTAGCTGGGAGCCTGGGGAAACCCTTACCATTTACCTGGTGCAGCTCCTCCACTTACCCAGGATCCCCGTTATGAAAGATAGCCCTGGGTAAGAAATACAATAACACACGTATATAAAATACTAACACTTTACTAACACGACATGTCACACATCACATAACATAACATAACATAACCTGATGCTCTATCCGCATCACCTCAGCCCAATGTCTGGTGTTCCCACCCAGTGTCCTGTGATCCCCCACTCCCAATGTCCCGTACTCCTACGGAGGTCGTGGGTGACTGCGCAGTCACTAAATTAAGCTAGGGCCCAGTTGGTGCACTTATATACAGAAGTACCTTCCGAGCACTCCGATGCTCGGGACCGCAACACACTTCTAAAAGGGTCAGACGTCCGTCTGATCCTATCCAGGTACTTCTCTCCGTGGACCCCAACGAGGGTCCCACTGCTTCCCGGGAACAGCAACAGAATCACGGCAACACCAACCGCATGTGAACAGCAACCGCCGCTATCCCTAACTAACCCTATCAGGACAGGAACCCTAACCTAGGGCCTGTCCCTGATGAACCGCAACCTGGGATGGCTTGGGGGAAACTCCTAGGGCCTGTGGAACGATAACCTGCCCCCCTCCCCTAGCTACCCAGTCCTATCTGTATCTACTAATCCTAACAGCCTGCAGCAGACACACAGCTCTCTGTCAGCCTGCAGACTTCACACACGCTGCACACACTGCGCCCAGCACATGCAGCAACACACACAGAACGATACACACCATTCACTGGAACCCGCAGCAAATCCACTGCTCGCACGCTGTGCCTATTTGCCAGTGCGCACAGCCCTATCCGCTGTGGCACTGCCAAACTGCACCTTCCGTACCTAAGGGTAACCTCCCTAGCTAGGGCCATCCCTTTTCAGTTACCCCCTGCCCTTACCGGGAATTGGGGCCTGCCTGGGGACCTAAGGAGAACCCTTACCTGATGCAGGAGCCACGCGCTCCCTACACCCTTCCTACTCCTTCCTTATCCTCTGCCTGACTGTCTCTGCAAAGCCCGGGAAATGTATCTATATTCCCGGGCTGAGCTTCCTCCAGCCCTATTGGCCGCAAGGGAGCACCTGACCTCTGTCTCCCTAAGCCTCCTGGGAGTTGTAGTCCCCAGGGGCTGCCTAAAGCATTGGGGCCGCGTGCGCACTTGCCCTGCGCATGCGCGAACCCCTAATGGCCGCCTCAATCTCCCTCTACACTTCCCTACTCTCGCGCGATCTCTCCCTATCCCTGGAGTCCTATCGCGCGCTTGCCGCCTCCTGCGCATGCGCGAACTAACGCGCAATGGCGGCGCACTCTCCCCCAGCCGCCGAGCCGGTGGCAACGCGATCGCGGCCCTAGCGACGGCCCGATCGCGTCCCCGGCAACCGGCCTGCGCCGCGATACCTAGCGCTGCTCCCTGCTCTGGCCCCCACCCTCGCGAAGTGCCGGCGGGTCCGTCGCAGCCTCCGGCGGCACCCGCTACCACACGGCACTCGCCGAGAGGGGCCAGGGAGGGAAAAACAACCTCGGGGCTACATTAGTAATTGCTCTAAAATTTTAAAATTCTTTTTAATAGACCCCTTAACATTTCCCTTATCGGGAACTACAGTGTGTCCCTCAGAAAATAATAAATCAAAATTTTCATCACTTTTTTTCCGGCAATCTACCAGGCTCCAAACCATGGTCCGGATAGAGTGTTAAACCACACACAAAATACAAGTGATAAATATATAACAGGTGAAAGTGCAGCACCAAACAGAGCAAAAGGATTAAGTGAGAAAGAATAAAGTGCGCAACTAATGTTATGAAGTGACGTGATGAATATTAATGTAATTTACGTGACCTTGAACAGAGCGTCTGCAGCTGCGATTGAGGGGGGGCTCAGGGGTCCCTAAAGCTAGCAGATAAAAACAGAAAAGACACAGCGCACAACGCTCATAGTGTATTAAAAATTATATTGACATAAATTATAATAAGGTGAGTATTGTGTATATATAGATATGCCAGCTTCCCTCCCAGGTCTGACGCAGCTGCAGCCGCGGGTGGAGCTCACCTGTGTCCGGGCTCGTACTCACAGCCCCGCTGTTGCTCTCTCCTCCCTCCCGTTCTCTCCTGTATTACCCCTGGACTCTCCGCTCTCTGCCGCGCGCGCTCCCCGCGGAGGAAGGACCTCCGGGGAAGAAAGAAGACCAGGACGTGGCCGCAGATGGAAAGAAGACCCCGCCCCGCCCGGAAGAAGATAGAAGAAAGAAGAATACAGATGAAGATAAAGATGGATTACAAGTAGAAGACCCGTGGATTGATTTGGATTTTTAGTTTAATATTTATTATTTTATGATTTCTTATTTTATGGGTTCCTGTTCGTGGATTGGTTCGTGAGTAAGCTTGCGCAACGGGAGTCGGTGGGGGCAAGTAATGGTAAGTGAACTAAAGAAATGTATTTTATTTAACTTGTTAATTTTTTTAAAAGCTTTTTTAACATGTGTATTTTTTTTTTGTGGTATATCATTTCTTGCCACTCTATGTATGTATGTACTGTATATATGTCTAGATAGATATACCCACCCACACCATTTATATCCCCTCTCACTCCACACACACCTTGTGTAGAGCACTGTTTATACTGTGGGCTCTCCATTCATTTTTATTCACACTGATACACATACACACTCTTTCTTCACTTGCTTTCAGTTACCCTTTGACACCTCCAGCCATAAATCTCATCCACACCGGGGGAAGGACCAGCACAGATAACATTCCAAGAGACACTGTTTTTAAGTAATCATTGCTTCATTCATTGTAACATCGCCGGAAGAAGAGATCAGTGTATCTCGAAAGCTCGCACAAATAAAAGCATTTCGTTAGCCACAGAACGGTATCATCTATTTATTTTTTGATTATATATATATATATATATATATATATATATATATATATATATATATATATATACTGTAGTTGCATGATGAAGCCACTGTACAAATTCATGGGTGAAGGGTGGGTATCGGGCCAGTGTGGCTTAACCCCTTAATTACCTTTGCGGTTATTATCTGATAAGGTGTTTAAGGGGTTAATTGATATCTGAATGTAATTGCAATGTATTGGCTTTGTTTTGGCAATGTATTTTGTGGACAAGACAAGGATGTTGCTGGCGACGGACACTTTGCATTGATGAGGTCAGTAGTACTTTATTTATTTTAATATGCTAGTTAATGTTTTTAATAATGGGCAATTAATCTATTATCCATATCTGGATAATAGTTATTTTGCACATTATTGTACTGTAGGTGTTGGGGGGGGGGTATGTATTGAATGTATAGGCCAGGTTTATTTTTTTTACATTCAGGGTTTGTTCCGTGGTTCTGCGTGAGACCTCTGGAGACCACCTGTGGTTTCCTCGGGTATCTCACGGGTACCAGGCTGGTGGTTCCACGGGTGACACATGCGGGGATGAAGCTGTGTGGTCCCACTTCTGTGGGGGCACCGCCGACCCGTAGTCTGCGGGGATGAAGCTGTGTGGTCCCACTTCTGTGGGGGCACCGCCGACCCTTAGGTGCGGGGATGATGATGTGTGGTCCCACTTCTGTGGGGGCACCGCGGAACCGTAGTGAGCACCCGTGAGTTCCCCAGACCCCCGTGGGAACCACCTGAGGCCCCACAGACACCTGTGGGTCTGACCCGGGGCTCCCAGACATCCTTGGGCCTACCGTGGGGACCCAATTGTGGCCCACGGTGACCCAAGGAGACCACCTGGGGGCCATGATGCTGGCGGGATCCACCAGCAGGCCTCCAGAACCTGTTGGAAAAGGGCTGCTGGTACCCTGTAGGTCTGTCCAGGTGGACTCGCGTGGGGCTGCGTTATGAACCCTGTTTGTAAAATAATAAATCATGTATAAATGGGGGGGCACAGGGGGTGGGTAATGTATTTAATAAATAGAATGATGTTTATTGTGGGTCACTGTTGTTTTTATTGTGGGTACTGGGGGTGGGGGGGGGGGGTTCCCCAATGGTATGTGGGTAGGCCTCCCTTGTGGGTACTGGGTGAGGGTGGTTAGGCCTCACGGGGAGGGGGGTTAGTGTGGGAGGGTATGTAGGCATCCCGAGTGGTGGGTGAGGGTGGGTTAACCCCTTAATAACTGGGTAGGGGGACATTACGGGGGACATTACATTAAGGGGTAGGGGGACATTACTTTGGATGTTTTAATTTTTGTGTCTGTTTTGCAGAAGCGGAGGGGCCATGGCTAGGATGGGAGGGGGGTAACGGTATGTGGGTAGGGGGTGAGGGTGGTTAGACCTCACAGTATGCACATCGGGTCCCCCCCCCTCCCCACATTTACATACACTGCACTCACAGCAATACAGGCAGGGAGATTTAACAGAAACATTAGGGGGAGGGGGCTTTATACAGATCACAGTCAAGGAGGTGGGGTTATAACCCACTCCCCCTCCCCACATTTACGTACACTGCACTCACAGCAATACAGGCAGGGAGATTTAACAGAAACATTAGGGGGGAGGGGGCTTTAAACAGATTACACTGAAGGCAGAGAGATTTAACAGAAACATTAGGGGGGAGGGGGCTTTACACAGATTACACTCAAGGCATGGAGATACAGGGGATGTACTGTACTGTATGTTGTTTATTGCAATGCTTCAATGTGTGTATAATGTATAATATTTTTTTACAATTAGATAGATGTAATCCTTGGTATTGTAAGGGTTAGCTTTGGTTTTAAATTGTGTTTTCTGGTTGGTACTTACAGTATATATTGATTTTTGTTTACTTGATTGGTTAAAATAGTTGACTTGTTTGGAGTTATCTGTATTTTGCTTGCAATGATATTGTTCACATTCATTTGCAGAATGTATATGGTGCATAGATTTTATGCATCATAAATACAATGTAAATGCAATGTATGGATTGGAATGTGAGGTTTTTCTTTGACATTTGATGATTTAGATTGTAAGATCATTTAGGATTATTAAAGAAAATTCATTGTAATGAAGTGTGTCTGCATGGAGAAGTGTTATATGTAGTACAGTATGATTTTGATAACCGTTCTACATTTATTTGTATATTGGTTCATCATGTGTGTGTATATACTGTATATATATATATATATATATATATATATATATATATATATATATATACAGTATATATATACAGTAAATATATATATATATTTACTGTATATATATACTGTATATATATATATATATATATATATATATATATATATATATATATATATATATATATATATATATATATATATATATATATACAGTATATACACACACATGATGAACCAATATACAAATAAATGTAGAAGGGTTATCAAAATCATACTGTACTACAAA
Source organism: Ascaphus truei (assembly GCF_040206685.1). Lineage (NCBI taxonomy): Eukaryota > Metazoa > Chordata > Amphibia > Anura > Ascaphidae > Ascaphus > Ascaphus truei. The sequence continues at coordinate 435,780,234 of NC_134485.1, read as the reverse complement.
TAACACTTCTCCATACAGACACACTACATTACAATGAATTTTCTTTAATAATCCTAACTGATCTTACAATCTAAATCATCAAATGACAAAGAAAAACCTCACATTCCAATCCATACATTGCATTTACATTGTATTTATGATGCATAAAATCTATGCACCATATACATTCTGCAAATGAATGTGAACAATATCATTGCAAGCAAAATACAGATAACTCCAAACAAGTCAACTATTTTAACCAATCAAGTAAACAAAAATCAATATATACTGTAAGTACCAACCAGAAAACACAATTTAAAACCAAAGCTAACCCTTACAATACCAAGGATTACATCTATCTAATTGTAAAAAAACATTATACATTATACACACATTGAAGCATTGCAATAAGCAACATACAGTACAGTACATCCCCTGTATCTCCATGCCTTGAGTGTAATCTGTGTAAAGCCCCCTCCCCCCTAATGTTTCTGTTAAATCTCTCTGCCTTCAGTGTAATCTGTTTAAAGCCCCCTCCCCCCTAATGTTTCTGTATATATATATAGGGATTGTTATTATATATATACTGTATATATATATATACAGTATATATACTGTATATATATACATATATTTATTTATATTCATGTATTTATTTATTTATTTAGATTTATTTATTAATTGTGGGGCTGCTGTGCGTGAATTTTTTTTATTGTGGGTAGCGGGGATGGGTGAAGGGGGTGTTTGGCCCTTGGTGTGAGTTTAGGACCTGCGGGGGGGTTGCGGGTGCACTTAACCCCTTCATGACCGTAGCAGTTAATACCGCTATGGTCGTGAAGGGGTTAAGTGCACCCGCTACCCCCCCCGCAAGCCCTAAACAACCACCGTTGGGGTTAATACCCCCTTCACCCACCCCCACTACCCACAATAAAAAAAAATCACACACAGCAGCAGCACAATTAATAAATAAATCTGTCTCAGGGAACTCCCTGCTCACTGTACAATATTATTAAAAATACAGTCATGCTGCTTCGTTACCATAGCACATAGCCGCTAAGGTAAGGAACAAGTGTTTATTTATATATGTGTTTTATTCATAGTGTAGATGTGCAGAGGGTCTCCGGAGCTGAACCGCTGTGGTTTTAGGTCCGGGGACCCCCTGCTCCCCGAGATACAGGCCCCTTTAGGGGGTGCCGGTATCCCTCTGCTTTGTTTACATGCCGCGGTCACGTGATCGGGACCTTGAAATGCAGAGGGATACCGGCACCTCAGAAAGGGGGCGGTATCTCGGGGAGCAGGGGGTCCCCAGACCTGAAACCAACGCGGTTCAGCTCCGGAGACCCCCTGCACATGTACACTATGAATAAAAATGTATATTAAATAATTTTTAATGTGTCGATGTTTGCGCAGAGAGAGCAGCGGTTCTCTCTCTGCTGCAAACACATCTCGCCAGGGGACGGCCTATAGTATCATCGATGTGCATATACAGTACTGTATGTGTATGTTAGGGGTTATAGGGGTTGTTGTTATACAGTATATACTGTATATATACAGTATATACTGCATTACAATTCATGAATTTCTCGGCTTCAAAGACAACAGCTCGCAAACGCCCCCATGCGTTTTTACACGGCATTGCAGTATTGCAGCCAGCGGGAATAAAATTCTTAAATCACGGGCGCGATATAACGCAATACACCTCGGGAGAAAACGTTACTAAACCGCACATCACCGGGACATTCCGAAATTCGCGGAACTAGCCAACTTCGAATAAAGTTGGTCGCCACTGTATATATAATTATCACAATGCATTATTGTACTTCCCTATTATAGGATTATAATCACATTGTATATATAATTATCACAATGCATTATTGTACTTCCCTATTATAGGATTATAATCACATTGTATATATAATTATCACAATGCATTATTGTACTTCCCTATTATAGGATTATAATCACATTGTATATATAATTATCACAATGCATTATTGTACTTCCCTATTATAGGGTTATAATCACATTGTATATATATAATTATCACAATGCATTATTGTACTTACCTATTATAGGATTATAATCACATTGTATATATAATTATCACAATGCATTATTGTACTTCCCTATTATAGGATTATAATCACATTGTATATATAATTATCACAATGTATTATTGTACTTCCCTATTATAGGATTATAATCACATTGTATACAGTATATAATTATCACAATGCATTATTGTACTTCCCTATTATAGGATTATAATCACATTGTATATATAATTATCACAATGCATTATTGTACTTCCCTATTATAGGATTATAATCACATTGTATATATAATTATCACAATGCATTATTGTACTTCCCTATTATAGGATTATAATCACATTGTATACAGTATAAAATTATCACAATGCATTATTGTACTTCCCTATTATAGGATTATAATCACATTGTATATATAATTATCACAATGCATTATTGTACTTCCCTATTATAGGATTATAATCACATTGTATACAGTATATAATTATCACAATGCATTATTGTACTTCCCTATTATAGGATTATAATCACATTGTATATATAATTATCACAATGCATTATTGTACTTCCCTATTATAGGATTATAATCACATTGTATACAGTATATAATTATCACAATGCATTATTGTACTTCCCTATTATAGGGTTATAATCACATTGTATATATAATTATCACAATGCATTATTGTACTTACCTATTATAGGATTATAATCACATTGTATATATAATTATCACAATGCATTATTGTACTTCCCTATTATAGGATTATAATCACATTGTATATATAATTATCACAATGTATTATTGTACTTCCCTATTATAGGATTATAATCACATTGTATACAGTATATAATTATCACAATGCATTATTGTACTTCCCTATTATAGGATTATAATCACATTGTATATATAATTATCACAATGCATTATTGTACTTCCCTATTATAGGATTATAATCACATTGTATATATAATTATCACAATGCATTATTGTACTTCCCTATTATAGGATTATAATCACATTGTATACAGTATATAATTATCACAATGCATTATTGTACTTCCCTATTATAGGATTATAATCACATTGTATATATAATTATCACAATGCATTATTGTACTTCCCTATTATAGGATTATAATCACATTGTATACAGTATATAATTATCACAATGCATTATTGTACTTCCCTATTATAGGATTATAATCACATTGTATATATAATTATCACAATGCATTATTGTACTTCCCTATTATAGGATTATAATCACATTGTATACAGTATATAATTATCACAATGCATTATTGTACTTCCCTATTATAGGATTATAATCACATTGTATATATAATTATCACAATGCATTATTGTACTTCCCTATTATAGGATTATAATCACATTGTATACAGTATATAATTATCACAATGCATTATTGTACTTCCCTATTATAGGGTTATAATCACATTGTATATATAATTATCACAATGCATTATTGTACTTCCCTATTATAGGATAATAATCACATTGTATATATATAATTATCACAATGTATTATTGTACTTCCCTATTATAGGATAATAATCACATTGTATATATAATTATCACAATGCATTATTGTACTTCCCTGTTATAGGATAATAATCACATTGTATATATAATTATCACAATTGTTTGCACAGCTCATTGTTCACTTTTGTTTTTGATTCACTGCGCCCGTTATCTGCTGCACTATTGTTGATTTTTTCACGCATTTGTGAGATATAATGCACTGCATTGTTATCTTAATTAAGTAATATGGTTTGGAGATTATCAAACTGTAGGGAAAAAAGAGCCAAGCAATTTGAATCTCTATTCTCTGAACAGTCAGATGCACCCTCTTTTTCTGATGATGTTAATATCCCAAAGGCTCCCCAGAGGGTTGCGTACAATAAAAACCCCACATTTGGGAAGGATAACGATCATTTCATTACGGAATGGGACCAGATCCTAGATGAATGTTCTATGGAACTAATGAAGTTAATCATCTATGAGAGAAATAAGAGCCTGATTATAATTGAAAAAGAGATTTCTGTGGCTATTAAGAATTTAGAACCGCTAATTAAAGAAAAAGATTATTCTGAAAAGGAACATGAGTTAAAGTTTAAACTGGACCATTCACAAAGTGAGATTAGGAAGGTAAAACAGAAAAAGTGTTTCCGTGGTAAGACTGACTATGAAAAGAAGAGACAGAGAGACTGGACTAGATTTGAAAATGGTGCCGTGGGCGGTGTCCACCATCCGTCAAGGGGGCTTCAGAGGGGAACCTCCAATTCTAAATCTGGAACATTTGGCCCAGATGGAGGTGGCGGACATGGGGGGCGACCTGTATATATTGGTTATCCTAAAAATAATTCCTATAATAATTAAACATATGAGAACTCTAAAAGGGAATCATCTTATTCTAGAGTAGATAAGAGGGGGGGGGAAAGAAACGGACAAGAAGTTGGGACACACAAAAAAATGTAAATACATCCCATTACCTCCCTAGAAAAGACTCTGATCGATATTCTCCAGAACGTTCCCTTTTTTAGAGGCCCTCAAGTCCCGCTATATAGACCCAAAGGATATGAAAAAAATCGGATTGGGGGATAGAAAGAGGAAGCAAGGACACCCTTTGTTAGCCCAGGATGTGGGTACTCACGCATAACTGCAGTACCCTGCCAGTTCTAACACCTAGGCATCCCTGAGGCTTTCTACTCCGAGTCCTGAGCAGACTCAGTGGCACCAAGGTTGGTGGCCATCTGGGCTCTCAGATTCCCGGGCTTGGAAATCCCACAGTTCATTCACAGGCTACATGTATATACACTTATCAAATATAAACCTTTAATAAAATATACTGTGACTTTGTACTTTGTGTTTAAACATGTCTAAGTGTTCAGGTCGGGTGTCAGAGACAGAATAAGAATATATGTTCCCTACTCTTACCAGCCGTATCTCTGGCACACTGTAAGAACCAGTGTAGCCAGGTCCCCTCTGGCTCCCCGGTCCGCTGTTTCCCCCCCTTACCTCCGCTGCTGTGGGGGATGTTGCGGTTGTGACGGGCTCTCCGGCGGCTCACTCTGCAAAACGCCGCCATGTTTGTTGTGCGCGCGGAGGGTCGCGCATGCGCAGAAGGTGTTGCAGTGGCCATTACCAAGTCACACATGCGCAGTTAGGTTCCCCGGTGCGGCGGCCATAAGATAGGGAGTTGCGCATGCGCAGATCACTAGGCACATGCAGTGGCCATAGGGAATAGACTCTGTGGGGACTACAAGCCCCATAGTGCATATAGCATGACAACACATGATCAGACACAGCCAAAGGGCTGCGAGGACCTCTTGCTGCAGATTAGTTACATTTGGCGCGCTCAGGCCACGCAGTTAGTCGGAGATGGGACAAGGATAGGGGAGGTGGTAGGTGCAGGGAGTCTGTGACCCCTGCACTAGGCCAGGTATTCCCCTAGGTCCCAGCTAGGCCCGACTCACTTGGGAAGCTTGTGGCTGCTTTAGGGACAGGCCCTTAGGTAGGGACCCTGCCCCATTAGCTGCTTGATCAATTCAGAGACACAGCTGCAACAATGCGCAGCCCTGATAAGTGTGGTCTGGCACCAGACCCACAAAAAGATACAGAGACTCTTCACGGTGCAACTACCCCACGCGGAGGCGGACTCATCGCGGGATCAGCAGATCCACGCTGTCTTCCTTTTGGCGCGTCCGGGTGTGGACACACCCGTCAGGTACCAAACACCAAGTGCACCAACCAACGACTCAACTTAGTGGGCAGCGCTGTCTCACACATTGGGGTTTGCGGCTCTCTGGGACACGGTGTAGGTTACGGTAGTGCGAGGCTGATGGGTAGTTGTATACAGTCACTGTGGGGGTAGATGTGTGTGTGTGTAGTCACTGTGGGGGTAGAGGTGTGTGTGTGTGTGTGTGTGTAGTCACTGTGGGGGTAGAAGTGTGTGTGTGTGTAGTCACTGTGGGAGTAGCAGTGTGTGTAGTCACTGTGGGAGTAGCGGTGTGTGTAGTCACTGTGGGGGTAGAGGTGTGTATGTGTGTGTGTGTGTGTGTGTGATCACTGTGGGGGTAGCAGTGTGTGTATTTACTGTAACTGTGAGGGGTAGAGGTGTGTGTGTGTGTGTAGTCATTGTGGGAGTAGCAGTGGGTGTATTTACTGTCACCTAGGGGTAGAGGTTTACTTTGTGTTTGTGTGTTCTGTAACTGTGGGGGTAGAGGTATGTGTGTGTATACTGTCACTGTGGGGGTACAGATATGTGTGTGTGTATGTGTGTACTGTCACTGTGGGGGTAGAGGTGTGTATGTGTTGTATGTGTGTGTCTGTACACTGTCACTGTGGGGGTAGAGGTGTGCGTGTGTGTGTGCTGTCACTGGGAAGTAGGAGAGTACACAAATTGATGCTGAAATGCAGTTTTATTGCAAAGTAAAAGGGAAAAGCAGCGTACAAATGATCTTTGTGATTATACGGTTACAGACAGAGGAAGAAACCCTTCTCAGCACTGACAGTGTGACACAGACACAGATATTGGGTATACTGTCAGCACACGCACGGTTATTAGTAGCATGTTCTTCTCATGTGTATGTGTGACACATGCTGAGTCTCACTCACTAAAGCACACACTCACATTAGTGCATGTTAGTACTAGTCACGTCAGTGACACTAGCGTGTGCTAAATCTCTGGCGTGGATTAGTGAGGGAGACCCTTTTATCTTCATGTTACAGTCTGTCTCATTGTAACAGTGATCTCTCATTTCAATCATTATTATTTCATGGAGAAAGCAGGAAATCAGGAGATTTAGGAACCCCCATAAAAGCAGCGTGACATGTATACTGTCCTTATACAGAGAGCGCAGTGTTACAGGGCATTGTCCTTATACAGAGAGCGCAATGTTACAGGACAATGTCCTTATACAGAGAGCGCAGTGTTACAGGACATTGTCCTAATACAGAGAGCGCAGTGTTATAGGACATTGTCCTTATACAGAGAGCGCAGTGTTACAGGACATTGTCCTTATACAGAGAGCGCAGTGTTATAGGACATTGTCCTTATACAGAGAGCGCAGTGTTATAGGACATTGTCCTTATACAGAGAGCGTAGTGTTACAGGACATTGTCCTTATACAGAGAGCGCAGTGTTACAGGACATTGTCCTTATTCAGAGAGCGCAGTGTTACAGGACATTGTCCTTATACAGAGAGCGCAGTGTTACAGGACATTGTCCTTATACAGAGAGTGCAGTGTTACAGGACATTGTCCTGATACAGAGAGCGCAATGTTACAGGACATTTTCCTAATACAGAGAGCGCAGTGTTACAGGACATTGTCCTTATACAGAGAGCGCAGTGCTACAGGGCATTGTCCTTATACAGAGAGCGCAGTGTTACAGGACATTGTCCTTCTACAGAGAGCGCAATGTTACAGGACATTGCAAAGCTCACGCGTAATGAGCACCATCACTGGGGGATTTAATAACCGGGCCAGAAAAGTGGAATAAGTGGTTTATGCAACAGGAGGCCTGGTAAAAAAATTTTTTGGATAAGCATCATCTGACTCTCTGGTCTCTAAATCACTATCACGTTTTCCAATTCCTTGAATATATTTCATCAACGCAGCCAATTGTTTAGTAATTCTTCTGCTCCTTGTATGATCCGCCCGCGTCTCCCGTGTGAGAAGAGATTGTACTTCTTCCAGGAGTCCTGCCAGTCTCTCCATGCGATTTCCCTGCTCATTCTCCTCTCTCTTGGGGCCTCATGCAGTAAGCGTCGATTATGTGAAATCGGCAATCTTACCGATTAGTCATGTTATTGGCGATTTTTCCTCTCCGTATGCAGTAAGTGCCGAATACATTCAAAATCAACCCGAAACCAAATCCGCCCACTCTCACGATGATTATCCGATCACACACAGGTGTATCGGCGTGCGTGGCGGGGTGCTGATAGGTTGCCCAATCACAAATCTTGCTGAATCAGGCGAAACAAGCATGTATTGGATTGCGCGCCATATTTAAAGGCAACGTGTACTGCTAATCATTCTCTGTGTTGTTGGGAGTGAGAGAGAGAGAGACGCACAGAGCTGGCTGATTGAACATTTGCATATTGACTGAGAGACTTGTTGTGTATTGGGTGAGCTTTGTCCATTGTTGTTTTGTTTACATCTTTGTCTTGTTTTATATGTGGAAGTGTTTCGTGTGATTGGCTGTACATTTATTGTCTGTTTTTTGTGAGTGCTGGAAGTATGCCCGCAAAGCGTGGGAAGAGTGATGCTGGTGGGAGTGGGAGTGCTACTCGTGGGAGTACGCGTCGGAGTGAACGTACTGTTCAGGGGAGTGATGTTGCTGGTGCACCGAGTGGTGTTGCTGGGAGTGGGAGTGCTGTTGCTGGGAGTGGGAGTGCTGTTGCTGGGAGTGAGAGTGCTGTTGCTGGGAGTGGGAGTGCTGTTGCTGGGAGTGGGAGTGCTGTTGCTGGGAGTGGGAGTGCTGTTGCTGGGAGTGGGAGAGCTGGTGCTGGGAGTGGGAGTGCTGGTGCTAGGAGTGGGAGTGCTGGTGCTAGGAGAGGGAGTGCTGGTGCTGTGAGTGCTGCTGGTGGCGCAGTTGCTGATGGGGTGTCTGGTGGTGGCGTGCTTGCTGGTGGCCAGCTTTTGGAGGCTCTTCCATTGGAAGAAGGAGAGTCCAGTCAGCACCAGCCAAGCTCTGACCCTAAACCTGCTCGGAAGAAACGTGTGGAGAAGCCACGTAATCCTCGCTTCAATGACCAGGAAAATACAGCTCTTGTCACTGGCATTCTGGAGCACTATGACAGTATATATGGACATTTACTAGGTAAGTGTACCTTTACATTTATTATTCAAATACATGTGATCCTAGGTCATCTGAGTTTTGTTCATATGCAAATATGGGTTCAGAATATCTTTCTATGTTAATTAGTCTGGAAACACAGCTTTTTATCATGCCTTACAAGGACAACTAATCACAGGCGGTCAATTTGCCATAACTGCATACAATATGAATGCAACCTTGCTTACATGTATAGGTTTAGTAGTGAATGCTCATGTGCTTCACATATTACACCTAAAACAGCATGTTTGCTATCTCTTGGAACAGCTAGCAGTGTAGGAAACTGGTGCTTCTATTATTATTAATTTACCTCATATATTTTATATGTTTTTCAAGGGCGGACAAGTTCAACAAGCAGAAAAGAAATGTGGGACACAATAGTCATTGGTGTCAATGCGTGTGGGAATCATGTGAGGGACAAGCGGAATTGTCACAAGAGATTTGATGATATTAGGTCCAAATTGAAAAAGAAAATACAACACCAACGCGTGCATGCTACTGGCACTGGAGGTGGGCCGACACCACAACGTCTCATATTAAGTCCATTGGAGGAGCTGCTTCGGGCAAAATTACTTCCCGTCGTCGTGGAAGGCTTACCTGGTGACCGGGATATTGGAATTTATCCCTCACAATTTCCACCAGGTGAGAAATATTAATGTACTAGGCGTGTCGTTGCTTACAGTTATTTTGCATATTTACACTGCTTTTTATACTGTCTTCACAATATAAGCATACCTGCATCTATATATGTATATGTCTGATTCTGTATATATATATATTTAAAAATAGACATATATGTTGTAGTCCTACTAAAAGCAGTAACTAATATAGCACGTGCCATTGCGTGCTCATTTACATGTGAATTCCCAAAATGCATTGCTGCAGTGGAAGCAATTGATGGTGGGCGAAGATGGGGAACAACAGGGTAGTACACATATGTAACACATGTTAATGAGAAATTATTACTAGCTACAGGTACAGAACAGAAATATGTATAATATTATTGTGTATTTTATTTATTTTACTCCGACAAACATGACATTACTGCCTATTTTAAGCATGCATCAAATATATTGCATGCAACGGCCTACAAACATCACTTGCACTAACACATCTATAGTTGTTAATGAAAAGGTCCATTTTTGCTTTAAGTCATATACAGACAGCATAATGAGGCACACGTATCATATGTTATGTCATTGTTTTCATAACTTAAAAACTGCACACGACTATTTAGCTCATCTACCATTGTGTTAAAGCAGCTGCAATTAATATCTCATCACAGCATACACTTCAACAGAGGGGGTGGGGTTCAGCACACACACTAATTACAGCCTCATTTTAGGGTCAACATAGTTCACACCATTTTCACCTGTTTCAAGTAATTGAAAGGTGTGGCTGATTAGGCTTTTTGGGGAAGGGAATACCGTTATTACAACCTGACTAGCACAACTGAAGTTAATCACACTCATTTGAAAGCTTAACTTTAGCTACTAAATGCCCCAACAACTCATTACTTATCAAAGCGTACGTCACACATTAGTTCACTCATATCTATAGTTGAACTACTACTATCAACGACACATTATCACACACTGCATGTGTTGTCTTGTTGAGTCACAGCCACATTCAGGTGTGCCACATCTTATATTAATGTACCACACATATCCTCTACCAAAAACAACACTTTTTGCAATATGACCACCTTCATGATAACCATTGTGAATGGTCATCTCATGATAGTTATGTACATTATGATACTGATATCACTACACAACATATGATTTTTATGTACAAATTTTATCTATTTATCCTCACGCATTACTGCAGAAACATAGTATGTTTTATGTTAGGGAACTCAAAAGTTCTAAGTACACAGGCATGTACATTGTTATTACAACTATTTATGTTCACTTTCACACACACATTTTGGGTTAAGGAACTGATGCTGTTACGTACTCATAAATACAGAACATACAATAACTGTTTGTTCAATATTTACACATGTAAATGTAAAACTTATGTTATTGTTATATATAGTTGCCCCTGAAGGACATGTGTCACCTGAGACGGAACAAGTGTCTTCACCTGGGTCAGCCAGCTCAACACACCTAGAAGGTGAGTGTATCAGTTGGTGGCCATATAATATGTGCTCTTCTATATGTTATGTTGTCATGTTCATTATTTGTTTTGCACATCTTCTTTAAATAGGATTACTTAGTGTCAGTGAAAATGAAGTGTAAGGCAACATGTATTGTGTTAGTGATGTTAACTATCATGTAGGAGTTGTGAGTTTACAGCAAGTTTTCATTCACTCATATTTCATACTGAGTCCAAACATTATTCTTAAGTCAAGGTAGTTTTTAATGTGAGGTTATAAAACGTATGGAAACATGTTAGTTGTTACTTATGACACAGTAGAATTACATAGTAACACAGCAGAGATTAACATGCCATTTTATAATGTGTACATTTATTTGTAGAACATGATGAAGAGGATTATGATGATGATGATGATGATGATGCCGCCGCCGCCATAGACACACAAATACAAGCAAGTGACCATGAAGAGGTTCCAATTGAAACTGTTTTACCGCCAAATCGTCCAGCAAATATCACATACGATGCAATTGTAGCTTCTGAGGGAAAAATTGTGGAAGCAGAAAATCGTCGCCATTCTGACCTGATGACAGTGCTGGAAAGGATGATTGCACTGCAGGAAGAAACAGTTTCACAATTGGCACATCTCCACAGAGTCTTCATTGAAGTGCCTAAACAGTTGCAAAAAATCAACACCTCATTCGAAGCATTAGTTGTTCAGCAAACACAAGCTAATTACTTGAGAATGACTAATGTACCACAATTCAACATCAACACGTCACAGGCAGGATCCTTACATGCTGGGCAGTTTTCACCACATTCATCTGATCTTCATTCACCAGGCCCGAATGTTACCGGTCAAGTAGCAGACATTGCTGTGCAGGTTCCTGACGACATCCTACCGCTGCCATCTGTACAAAATCAGCAGCTGACACCTACAAAGGAGGCGACAAAAACAAAACAAGACACACATGAAACAGACCAACCATCACTTGTGCAGTGTCTACCAACTTGCTCACATGTGTCAGTGGGCACAAGCCCTGTCGGTGAGTCACTGGCCACAAGCCCTGTAGGTGAATCACTGCCCAAAAGCCCTGTAAGTGAATCACTGCCCAAAAGCCCTGTAGGTGAATCACTGCCCAAAAGCCCTGTAGGTGAATCACTGCCCAAAAGCCCTGTAGGTGAATCACTGCCCAAAAGCCCTGTAAGTGAATCACTGCCCAAAAGCCCTGTAGGTGAATCACTGCCCAAAAGCCCTGTAGGTGAGTCACTGCCCAAAAGCCCTGTAGGTGAGTCACTGCCCAAAAGCCCTGTAGGTGAGTCACTGGCCACAAGCCCTGCCCGTGAAGTGCCAGAGGCCACTCAAAGTGGCTCTGTTGTGGCTAAAGTTGGTGGCAAACGAAAAAGGAAAATTCAAGAGACAACAAGCAGGCCTGTTACTCGCTCTCAAAAGGAACAAAAAAAATAAATTTTATAATTCACTAAATATGTCTTTGGCCTTGTTTTGTTGACTTCAGATTATCTAATTAATATTGTATGTATGCTGAAGACTGTGTTGTTTCCAAACTTTCAAATATGTTCTTGTACACGTGAAGTTTTGGAAATGTAAACACTCCTAATTAATGAATAGTGTTATAAATATTTATGTTTTAATCGTCTGTTCAGTAATGGTCCACCAGGAGCCAGTTGCTAAGTTTAGAGAAGCTGCCATTGACTTTGCAGCAAAACATTGCATTTGGGTGTGTTAATTGATGTAATCATTGCATGTGCATATTATTCACATGCAATTATAAAAGCACCTATTTAACTGCAAACATCTTTCTTGTACGTGTACAGCAGGATTTTGTGTTAAATATTACTTACCTTTGCTGGCCATTGTAATGTTGTCCTTTAATCATTTATGTGTTCTTGTTTCAAGAACATCTCTGAATTTATACTAATATATATGTAGTATGTATGCATATATGCACACACATGTGTGTGTGTGTGTATGTATATATAGTACTATCTAAACTGGTATAGATGTATTTACAAAAAACATACACTTCATGCTTCCTTGTGAAAACACAGTATTTTAATAATACAGGCCTAATGTTTGAGAACTATACTAAGTGTGAGCCTCTAACATTGTGCGCAAACAAATGTTTATTACTTAATTCACTCATGTTTATCACCATTTAAATAGGTTTCATACAAGGCCTACTTACTGCCATCAATATGTTGTGTGTACTCCTGCAATATAAAAAAAAAAAAAAAATACAAATATATATATATATATATATATATATATATATATATATATATATATATATATATATATATTTATGAGAGAGATATATTTATATATATATATATAGAGACACACGTATTTAAACTCATGCAGACAGGGAGTTAACCAGAGTTTCAAATACACACAGAAATGTATGTGGGAAAAAAACCTTTCATTTTGCAGGTGTGTGTATTTACTGATATGGCTGTCTAAGCACTATTTTCACACAGTGCTCTTTGTTATTTTTCAAGAAAACTCTATGTTACTGAATTAAAAGTGTAGGAATGTTTTCAGAAACGAGATAAAAAAAGGATACATGTTTGTCCCACATGCGGCTATCACAAACCACAAATTTTCAAGCAATTAAAACTACAAATCCAATTGGCGTTTGAAATAAGGAGTTACAGTTTATAGTTTTCTTGACCTTGAAAAGGAAACACAGCAATTTGTTAGCCATTGAGCAGTTTCATTTTGATGAGCAAAGAACAGATACCTGCACACATCTTTTTCGCTAATTTGCAATGGCTGAAGAATTCGTGAAAAATATGAATCCGAATTTAGGCTATAAATACATGGTGTCAGAAGCTATTTTGAGAACAAGCGGACACCAAGCGAGCACACGCCAAATCTATGATTTGATTCGAGCAAAATATCCTTATTACCAAGACCGTCGGCATGCGCGCAATTTTAATTCATCAATAAGATTCACTTTATCAACTAATGACTTTTTTGAACGTGTGCAGGATAAGCTAGAAGACAACTATGGTTTCTGGAAGATTGCCAAAGAAAAACATTTCACCGTGAAAGAGGGCACATATATTGTGGTTAAAGGCATATTTATTCCTAATGCCAATAGCAATGGATCCGCTACTACTGTTCCGTGTGAATCGATACCTGCTGCAATATCTGCACCCTCCATTCCTGAAACCCACATTGTACAACAACAAAACTACTATGATTATGTACCAAGCCTTTCAGCTGAAAATGCATTGGAATGGGTACCCGAAGAAATGAACCTACCTCCCGACCAATTGTTTGAAGAAAGCAGTGGCGATTCCTATGAGCGCTTCATGGAGGAGATGTGTGTCATACTGGATTCAGCGGGTGGGTCAAGCGTGGATGAAAAAGCCTTGCATTTCTGGAGCGACCAGTTGCAGCCAGACGAAGAGTTAATTCTAGAAGAATGGTAAATATAACAACCGTTATGAGTTGACTCTGCGTTTAAATGTTTTTTTTTGTAACCACCATTTTCCCTTTCAATGCGTGGATACAGCGTAACATTGCAGACTGCATAACATGTAGCGATCACAAAGAAATTGTTTCCGAATACAATATAGTAGAACCTGAAAGAGTAGTACACATTGCTGACGGAATAAATATACATACTTTCCTATCCCTTTAAACATATTAGCAACATTTTACCATAACTCTAACACATACCTGTTTTGTTATCATGCTACATCTACAACATTTAAAAGCGGGTCCACCACGTATGACGTGGGACCCTTGTCATGGCCCAAGGCGTCCTTAAAAAGGATTACGGATGTAAGTCCCGCCCCCAAGCGACGTGCGCGCCTCAAAGCCTATTGGCTGTGTTGTTTTGTTATAGTAACGGTAACTGCAGTGTGTCATGTGTGCGGCTCAGTGTTTGTAGGCGTCAACTGGGCGTTAGCCGAATGTTAATTGAGTGGGAGGAGTGTTAGCGTGCGTTTCACGCTGGTTTAACATGACGTCACACGTATTGCATTTGCGCATTGTGTTATCGGCCGTCCTTTCTGTCCAAACACGTCTGTTTAAAAAGAATACAGATGTACTCGTTTAGAACGAATGTAGTTTCGTATTCATTGTATTTGAAATAAAGATTTTATGTTTAATGGTATTTTCAAGATGTATTGAACGCACAACGTACGCTTTGTTTTGCGCATGCGCTAACAGTTAGTGCAGCCAAGCGTGAAGTGCGTGCGCACACTAAGATGTGCGCGCACATTTTTCAGTATACAGGCAACGTTCACATCATATACATAGTTATGCCTGCTACAAATTTAAAGAAACATTACATACTGATGTACACTTGTACTTCTAACATATAAGTGAGTGACGTGTGTATGTACACAATCATATAGAGCTGTGTAATGCGTTGTCACGGATACATATATAGTAAGGTGCCATATTTGACCATCATGTGTTTGCTGTATTTCAGAGATGTCGGGGAAGATACAATCGGATCAATGTATGATTTCAGAAGAGTCTACCTTTATATGAGATGATTGTGAGGAGGAGCCACCGACTACTATACTACATATGGAACTAATTTTATATTGCTTGCAGCGCTTATTAACAAACAATTAAAAATGTGATACCCTTATGCCTATATTGCATAAGCACTTAATTAACATAATGATGTTGCAAAATAGTGCCTCATGAATTTTTATTGAGTGTTCTTTAATGACTACTATCATTTTATGGCATGGTGTGTTTTATATATAACAACCATTCCCACTCTGCTAACACATTTGTGAATTCTATTGTGTAATGGAACGTATGACTGTCGAAACTATGTAATAATAATAATAATAATAATAATTATAATATGAGCATGTTCATGTATAGCGCTGCTAGTTGTACACAGCGCTTTACAGACACATTTTTCAGGCTGAGGTCCCTGGCCCGTGGAACTTACAATTTATTTTTTGCCGCCTGAGGCACAGGGAGATAAAGTGACTTGCCCAAGGTCACAAGGAGCCGACACCGGGAATTGAACCAGACTCCCCTGCTTCAAACTCTCAGTGCCAGTGTGTGTCTTTACTCACTGAGCCACTCCTTCTCCCAATGTAAAGGACACTTACAACCAACTAGCCATTTCTTGTTAAAAATCTCTTGTTACATGGGTATGTTGATAAAATGGTTTGGGACTGTAGCAAATAATGTTATTGGCCAGATGTTGTGGTCCCCTACAATGCATGATGTTCTGAATATGACATCAACATCATGTAATGAAGTACGTTTCTGTGTATATTTCATTAACCTAACTAACTATAGTTTACTGTGTTTATTAAACGTTCTAAAAATACATAGTATAGTCAATATGATGATATAAGCTACCATAATAAAGCTGGTGTTATCATTTGTCGGTGTTATACATGGATCCTACACAAATTGATACAGACACAAACAGTTGTCTTAAAATGTGTGTCTATGCTACTGTGCACGTGATTGACGTTACAATTGTGAGAATACTTGATAATTATTATCATGATAATGATGAAGTGACGTGATTTATATTGCAAAAATATTACCAACATTGTCATATTGGTAAATTAGAAATGCTAAATGACAGTAACATTTGCAACAAAATTGTGTTTTCTGTTAACAGTTTTACACTTGGTACATGTAGGACACATCCACACACGTGTGACTTATACATACACATGTCACAAATGTAAATTAATGTTGACTATTAATTCCTAGAATTAAAAAACACCTACATTGCTAAATATAAGATGTAGTACGCATTGTTGTGATTACAGGCATTCATGCATGTAGTGTTATGATCAGTCAATTTCATCCGTGATGAATGAGCTCCCGTAAGTAAACAAATAAGTACAGTTCTCCCCTTGTCTCCAAACACATCTATATTACATTAATGGAATTTATAAGGAAACATACATAAAATGTGATGAAATGTGAGTAATCATTTTCTAATACAATGCACATGAAAGCTCAAGAGTAGCTAAATGCATATACATGATACAGAAAGTACATGTATGTTACATTTGTGTTAAAACCAATATGTTGGGTTTTTACTTCAAATAATTATAGGAAGATTGAGGTAGGCACATCTTATGAGAGATGTCAGCAAATATACATACCATGATCAGTCATACTGGAGATATACCTATAATGCAAAGGAACAATATATAAATTGCAAACATTGACATGCCATCTTCAGTACCGTAAACAACACAGCAAAGTGTGTATTTGGTGTTAAATGTGCAACACCATGTATATTTAATCACATTCCAAATGTAAATCAGCCTGGTGTACACATCATATGGATGTACATGTTACACTGCACCAATAACATTGTATGTAAGCATACTAGAAGCATGAATGAGTATGGGCATAATATGTGTATTGTGTTAGCATAAGGAACAACACAATGCTAAAATATTAGTGCTTTGTTACCCCATTTGTATTCACATACACACAACAAAAGTACAATTGAAGAGGGATTATATAACCTGTGCAACAATAACATACCAGTGCCACATCCCTTTGTGCACACAGCAGAGAAAAGAAAGGTGTGCAACCCATATTCATCTGTGTCCTACCAGAAGGGTATATAAAAAAACATTATTGTTAAGATAACATAATGTAAGTATAAAAGTAGAACTTGGAACATATATGTTTTTACTTACAAGAAAAAAATGAATTGATGAGATTCTGGCGTGTCTGGCCACCACTGGCTGTTTGTTCATTTTCAGCAGCTACATGGGTGGAATGCTCGTCTACCAAAGGCTCAGCTAGGTCTGATTGTACATTGTGCCTGAGTGCAACATTGTGCAAAATGCAACAGGCAAGGATAATATCAGACACTTTTTGAGGCTTGTATAGAAGAGCCCCACCAGTTCTGTCCAGACACCTAAATCTGGTCTTGAGTAGGCCAAATGTCCTCTCTATAACAGATCTTGTAGATATATGGGCTGCATTGTACCTGTCCTCTGCTTCAGTTTGAGGGTTTAGCACCGGAGTCAAGAGCCACGGCCTAATTCCGTATCCTGAGTCACCTATAATGAATGGAGCACACATAAGCTGACATTAGTGATCAAATTGTACAATGCCAACATTCCTAAATAAAAATGTGTTTTGTGTTATAACATGTAAATGTGTACTCACCCAGCAGCCAACCATGTTCAAAATGTCCCTCTTCGAACGCATGGAAGACTGAAGAGTTCCTCAGGATAGAGGAATCGTGACTGGAACCAGGGAATTTGGGTACCACATGCATTATCCTCATCGTCGCATCACATACCACCTGTACATTGAGTGAATGGTAGTGCTTACGATTGCGGTACACATGCTCACTCTGACTAGGTGCAATCAAAGCAACATGTGTGCAATCGATTGCACCCAGCACACATGGTATCCCTGCTATATTATAAAAGCCAGTCCTGACTTCCAGCCACTCTGTCGCCTCTGTAGGAAAATGAATATAATTCCTAGCGCGGCTATTGAGTGCATAGAGAAACTGGGTCAAGGCCCGCGAGAATGTAGATTGCGAGACCCCACCCACTATGCCCACAGTTGTCTGGTATGACGCGGAAGCAAGATAATGTAATGAGCACAGCATTTTAACAAGCCCAGGGACTGCACGACCTCTGGCTGTGAAAAAATCTAAATCTCCCCTTATCTCCTGATAAAGAGATAAGATTGCTGCTGAACTCAAACGATAGCGACTTACAATCTCCTCCTCACTCATCCCATCTAACAGGGTTCTCTCCCTGTACAGACGCGGACGAGGCACAACTTGTCTCCTCTGTCTTCTCCTCTGATCTCCTGTCCCTCTACCTGTCCCTCGGCCTGTCCCTCTCCCTGTCCCTGTCGTATCCGCGTGACTGTCCCTGTCACTGTCCCTCGGTGTGTCCCTCCCTTGCCCTATATGATTCTCTTGATCATCAAGCATGTCATAGAAAAGAATGTTCCTCCGTCTCCTAAACAATCTCAACATTTTGAAATGAGTAGCTGTGAATGAGCAGGTAATGGGCGTCCTTTAAATAGGTATGTGATGATGTCAGGTGACATAGTAAAATGCAAGGTGTTACATTAACATAATAAAGTACTTCTGTGGCAAGCTGTGTGCAGTTGTTGTTATAAGTATTTGTTGTGTGTATTCTGCAGGGAATGATGATATTTGCCAATGATGTGACGTGAAGCTTTGCACAAACATTGCTTGCAAATAAATAGTTGCATGTGCAATGCATGTAAAACTTCTGAACGCAACAGTCAGTCATGTAATTAGACAAAAAGGCTGAGATTGACGTGGGAAAAGTTGTGTGTAACATGTGTAATTAGGCATGTTATTTTGACATGTTGACAACAATGAATAGTCGTGTGCATATGCATGCATTTCTGTAATGAGGATAGTTGCTATAGAATGAGTTTACAATGTGTCCCAATGCTGAATTACTGTACATGTGTGTATAAGTTAGGTTGAAGTGCTTGTAATGCTACGGTTACAATGTAAACATGCAATGTGATTGAGCGTCCAATAAGTGACGTCATGAAAATAGGGAGGACCCAAAAGTATATGTAAACATGAGAATACAGATGTACATGAACGTTTAAAGATGCGTGACACATTACAAGCATTGTGTAATGTAAAGGAACATGAATATACTGTGTATGTGTGACATGTGTGACATGTGTAACATCATGTAAATAATTGTCGCTCAGTTCATAAAAATGTGTGATATGATGTGAGGTTCTCCTTTAAGAGTTGAGTATAGTATTTTCCCTTGCCACATCATCACATGATGAGTAATGTGACCCGCAAATGCTGAAAACATGTAAAAGTATAATGTTATGCAAATAATACACGTCAGCTGTGACACAATGCAGGGAATGCCCCCACACTGTAATGCAAATGACGTTTGTATTGTGAGCAATGAAACGTAAACAGTACTATACTGTTATACGTCCCCGCTCCATTGACTCCATTGATGTACAGAAGATTTTTTTTTTCACAGTGCCGTTCCGGCAGCCTTAGCGATCGTTCTCCCCTCCAAACTGCCAACTTTAGTTGGCGGGAGAAATTGGCCATAACATCTCAATTTCGTAGTGCCGATCAGCCCCGATAAGCTGTTTTTTTTTGTTGAATCCAGCCGATTTAAAAAAGTGGCGATCAGTGGCGAAAACAGGCTTATCGGCAGCCGACTGGCCATAACAAAATAATCGGCTCCGAAACATGGCGATATCAAGCACTTATCGGCGCTTACTGAATCTCAAACCCAATTTTGGCTATAAAATGGCGATAATTCCCTTATCAACGCTTACTGCATGAGGCCCTTGGTCTCCAACATCTGATCTTCTTCACTAGAGAAGAAGACAACAAACTGATGTCAGGAAATGTCCCCTGGGGAGTCAGGGGGCAAATATTTCCCACAGATTTAACCCATTCACTGCCACAGGGGCAAGTAAAGAACTGCAGACAGAGATATAATAACACACACACAGAGATATAATAACACGCAGAGATATATAATATCATGCAGAGAGATATAATAACACGCAGAGATATATAATAACACACATTGAGACATAATAACATACAGAAACATATAATATCACACAGAGAGATATAATAATACACATTGAGACATAATAACATACAGAAACATTTAATATCACACAGAGAGATATAATAACACACCGAGAGATATAATAACACACAGAGAGATATAATAACACGCAGAGAGATATAATAACATGCAGAGAGATATAATAACATGCAGAGAGATATAATAACACGCAGAGAGATATAATAACAGACAGAGAGATATAATAACAGGCAGAGAGATATAATAACAGGCAGAGAGATATAATAACACGCAGAGAGATATAATAACACGCAGAGAGATATAATAACACGTAGAGAGATATAATAACATGCAGAGAGATATAATAACACAGAGAGATATAATAACACGCAGAGAAATATAATAACACGCAGAGAGATATAATAACATGCAGAGAGATATAATAACACAGAGAGATATAATAACACGCAGAGAGATATTATAACACGCAGAAAGATATAATAACACGCAGAGAGATATAATAACAGACAGAGAGATATAAAAACAGGCAGAGAGATATAATAACAGACAGAGAGATATAATAACAGGCAGAGAGATATAATAACACGCAGAGAGATATAATAACACGCAGAGAGATATAATAACGCACAGAGATATAATAACACACAGAGAGATATAATAACACAGAGAGATATAATAACATGCAGAGAGATATAATAACACGCAGAGAGATGTAATAACAGGCAGAGATATATAATAACACGCAGAGAGATATAATAACACGCAGAGAGATGTAATAACAGGCAGAGATATATAATAACACGCAGAGAGATATAATAACACGCAGAGAGATATAATAACACGCAGAGAGATATAATAACACGCAGAGAGATATAATAACACGCAGAGAGATATTATAACACGCAGAAAGATATAATAACACACAGAGAGATATAATAACAGACAGAGAGATATAAAAACAGGCAGAGAGATATAATAACAGACAGAGAGATATAATAACAGGCAGAGAGATATAATAACACGCAGAGAGATATAATAACACGCAGAGAGATATAATAACGCACAGAGATATAATAACACACAGAGAGATATAATAACACGCAGAGAGATATAATAACACGCAGAGAGATATAATAACAAGCAGAGAGATATAATAACATGCAGAGAGATAATAACACACAGAGAGATATAATAACACAGAGAGATATAATAACATGCAGAGAGATATAATAACATGCAGAGAGATATAATAACGCACAGAGAGATATAATAACACACAGAGAGATGTAATAACAGGCAGAGATATATAATAACACGCAGAGAGATATAATAACACGCAGAGAGATATAATAACACGCAGAGAGATGTAATAACAGGCAGAGATATATAATAATACACACAGAGATATAATAACACGCAGAGAGATATAATAACACGCAGAGAGATGTAATAACAGGCAGAGATATATAATAACATGCAGAGAGACACAAATTTACTGATACACATAACCTAACACAGACACACTAATATATACAATGCTACACACTGAATTACACATGTACACAAATACACACAAGCAACCCAAATACACATGCTTATATACTGTTATATATACTGCTGGCATTGGAAGTCTGGACATTTTTGCTTAAATACTGTAATTGCTACAAACACGGTCACTGGTTTGTTATAATCAGATTTCCTAGAAATAGTTTAACCCAGTGTTTCCCAATCTGTGTGCCCCGGCGCCCTGGTGCGCCGTGGCTTGCCTAGAGGGGCGCTGCGATTTGCCTCCCCACCATCCCTCTGATCATCCCTCCCCACCATCACTGCTTCATGCCGGCCGGGCCGCAGGGGACTGGCTGCAGGTCAGAGTGTGCCTGAGAGAGTGAGAGAGAGTGTGTCTGAGAGAATGAGAGAGTGTGTGTCTGAGAGAGTGTGTGTCTGAGAGAGTGAGAGAGAGTGTCTGTCTGAGAGAGTGAGTGAGTGTCTGTCTGAGAGAGTGAGTGAGTGTCTGTCTGAGAAAGTGTCTGTCTGTGAGAGTGTCTGTCTGTCTGTGAGAGTGTCTGTCTGTCTGTGAAAGTGTCTGTCTGTCTGTGAGAGTGAGTGTCTGTCTGTGAGAGAGAGTGTCTGTCTGTGAGAGAGAGTGTCTGTCTGTGAGAGAGAGTGTCTGTCTGTGAGAGAGAGTGCCTGTCTGTGAGAGAGAGTGTCTGTCTGTCTGTGAGAGAGAGTGTCTGTCTGTGAGAGAGTGTCTGTCTGTGAGAGAGAGTGTCTGTCTGTCTGTTAGAGTGTCTGTCTGTCTGTGAGTGTGTGTGTGTGTGTCTGTGTCTGACAGAGTGAGTGTGTGTGTGTGTCTGAGAGAGAGAGTGAGGTCACAGAGAGAGAGTGAGGTCAGAGAGAGAGAGTGAGGTCAGAGAGAGAGAGAGAGTGAGGTCAGAGAGAGAGTGAGGTCAGAGAGAGAGTGAGGTCAGAGAGAGAGTGAGGTCAGAGAGAGATTGAGGTCAGAGAGAGAGTGAGGTCAGAGCGAGAGTGAGGTCAGAGCGAGAGTGAGGTCAGAGAGAGAGTGAGGTCAGAGAGAGAGTGAGGTCAGAGAGAGAGAGAGAGTGAGGTCAGAGAGAGAGAGAGTGAGGTCTGAGAGAGAGAGTGAGGTCTGAGAGAGAGAGAGAGAGAGTGAGGTCTGAGAGAGAGAGAGCGAGGTCTGAGAGAGAGAGAGAGTGAGGTCTGAGAGAGAGAGAGAGTGAGGTCTGAGAGAGAGAGTGAGGTCTGAGAGAGAGAGTGAGGTCTGAGAGAGAGTGAGGCCTGAGAGAGAGAGAGTGGGGTCTGAGAGAGAGAGAGAGTGAGGTCTGAGAGAGAGAGTGAGGTCTGAGAGAGAGAGTGATGTCTGAGAGAGAGAGAGTGAGGTCTGAGAGAGAGAGAGAGTGAGGTCTGAGAGAGAGTGAGGCCTGAGAGAGAGAGAGAGTGATGTCTGAGAGAGAGAGTGAGGTCTGTGAGAGAGAGGGAGGTCTGAGAGAGAGAGAGTGAGGTCTGAGAGAGAGAGAGAGTGAGGTCTGAGAGAGAGAGTGAGGTCTGAGAGAGAGAGAGAGAGAGGTCTGAGAGAGAGAGTGAGGTCAGAGAAAGAGAGTGTGAGGTCAGAGAGAGTGAGAGTGTGTGAGAGTGTCTGAGAGTGTCTGAGAGAGACTGCAACTGTTAGGTATGTATATACACCTATGTTTTTACTTTGAGCGCCGCGTAAAAATCCTGATCGCCTTGGGGAGCCTTGAACCGAAAAAGTTTGGGAACCACTGCTTAGTGCATAACCAACATAACATTACTATGCAGACACAGCATGTATATAATCACCATATGTATCACTGAGTGTGACTTGGTATCAGTCCCGTATCACCTTAGTCCATGGTGTACCACTGTGCCAGGGCACTTAACCTCTTAGTGTCCACCAGCTAGAAAGTCAGTGTGAGTGTGAGGGACAGCGCTTCCCTGTGTTGGGGCCCGTTGGAGCACTTTAATATACTACCTCCCTGGTTATGGTCCTAACCAGGAGAATCCTTGATGACTCTGCAACACCACCCCGTGATCCCACGCCGCACAGCGCTGCTCTCTGCAGAAATGTATACACACACTGACTCCACAGGGGAGGGATCCCCAGCCGGATGATCCCCTTTGCACTGTCTCTGCTATGGAGCCAGATACTCTTACAGCTCTCAGGCTGCACTGGTAATCAGGCAATGTCCTGCAGCATAATCTCTCTCAGGCTATATGAAAGGGCCCCTGCATTAAGGCCTTCCCTATAGCAAGCACTCTCAGCACCTCTACAGTGACTCAGGGGACTGACTGGGCCTAGTCCTTGGAGCACTGCTCCGTGGACAACCTGCAACTCCAGGCTCCTGGTCTTCACTGACCGCTTCCTCTCCCAGCAGACAATAGTCCTTCCCGCTCCTTTGGCAGAATCCTGCAGCCTTACTGGCTCCCTGGTATCATGTGGTGTCACTGCCCCTGAGCATCATGGGGATTGTAGTCGCACCTGCAGTCTTTAGCATAGGCAACCCTGTGCTCACCCTCCAATGGCCGCCGCTCCGCACCTCCCGCTATTGCAACTCCTGTAATGGCCGCTCTGGGTCTGCCCTGTGCAGGCGCAACCTCTCAGGCACTCTGCCTCTCCTCGCTGCTTCCGCGCATGCGCGACCCAAAATTCGTGCGCGCGCCCGCCCAACATGGTGGCGCCATGCTGCGGGAGACGCCGGAATCTATCGCCCTGCCTGCACTCTGAAGGTAGGGGGGGGGAAACCAGAACACGGGGAGCCCGATGGGTGTACCTGGCTACATCACATAGCTGGGATGCCATGTGTGATGGGTGCAAGCGATTGCACCCATCTTGCTTTGATCCCGTCTAGTCAGAGTGAGCATGCTTACCGGAACCGCAACCACTACCATTCCCTCAATGGTGGTATGCGATGCCACAATGAAGATTATGAATGTGGTAGCCAGATTCTCTGGTTCCAGCCACGATTCCTCTATCCTGAGAAACTCATCAGTCTTTCATGTTTTCGATACAGGGTATTTTGGCCAGGGTTGGCTGGTGGGTGAGTACATATTATTAAGTGTATAGCTATGAAGTTGTCAAATGACCTTTGTTTCATGTATATGAACTTTACATGTAGCATTATTTTGAATATGACAGTGTCTCATTTACTCACATCTAGAGAAACACTTACATTTCATATTCAATTTTAACAAACCATTGTTACTAACACTATTTTTGATGTATTGTGTATTTGGATATTATATACAGATACACACACAAAAAAACACATTTAACATGAAATTCACCTGTTATGTGAAACATGAGTAGCCATATTAACATCCAACAACGCTATAATTTAATAATGGCATTTCTTTGTGACTATACTATGGATATGTAATTTTACATGCAAAAATGACATCATACTGATTTCTATAGATATGTGCATGTTTGCTGAACCTCTCATATATGTATAAACACATGACATGTCATATGTCATTTAACATGTGTCATAAAAGTAAGAAATACTTTTCTTTACTAAGGTTTCTACATGGTATAATGTGTCTCAATATTTTTCAACACTGTATTATAGGTGACTCAGGATACGGGATTAGGCTGTAGCTCTTAACCCCAGTGCTTAACCCTCAATCACCTGCAGAGGAGCGATATAATGTTGCACACATATCTACTAGGTCTGTTATTGAGCGGACATTTGCCCTGTTAAAAAACTCGGTTCAGGTGTTTAGATAAATGTGGCGGTGCACTACAGTACAAGCCTGAGAAGGTGTCTGACATAGTCATTTGAGCTGCATTCTGCACAATCTAGCACTGCGTCATAATCTTCAAGGCGACATATGGGAGGGGCTGGAGGAGGACCCACCTGTCCATGCTGCAGGTGACAATGAGCAGACAGCCAGTGGGGTGGAGACACGGCAGAATGTGATCAACACCTATTTCTCAGGTAAGCAAGAAGGTATATCTTAATAGGAATATATACAGTCCTTAATGTTTATTACAATGACGTGTAAAATTCTTATTAATAATAATAATAGCATGTTCTTGTATAACGCTGCTAGTTGAACGCAACGCTTTACAGAGACATTTTGCAGGCACAGGTCCCTGTCCAGTGGAGCTTACAATCTATGTTTTTGGTGCCTGAGGCACAGAGAGATAAAGTGACTTGACCAAGGTCAGAAGGAGCCGACACCAGGAATTGAACCAGGGTCCCCTGCTTCAAACTCTCAGTGTCAGTCAGTGTCATTACTCACTGAGCCACTCCCTCTCCCATTATTATCATAGGATAGTGATGCATCTCCTCCCATCTTTGTTGTTTTTACAACTCCATCTGACTATGGTATGTGAATCAGCAACACATTGGATACAAATCTATACTATAATTCTAAGTTGGATTCCGTCTGTTTGTTTGTTTGTATGTCAAAAGCATCGAAATCTCACAAACGGCACCACGTAGCACAACAAAACTTTCACTGTACATTCTGCTGCGGATTTGTAGGTCAACGCAAATATTTTGAGCTTCTGATGTCACTCACCTCCCAAATTATGGACATTCTAAGTTTCACTCGGCTGTCCAGCAAATCTGTTACAGCAGAAGCAGGGGGCGGAGGGCGTGGCTACTAAGGGAAGGGGCGTGTCCTTGCCTGGTTCGGGCTGTGTGTGTGTGTGTCAGTGATTCTCAACCGTGGCCCTGCGGAACCCTGGATCTCCATGTAGCAGTCCTAGGGGTTCCGCCTGGCCGCCCGCACTCACTGCTGCACCTGGCTCTACCCCCTCCGCTCCCCTCCTCCCCCTCCTCTCTCCTAGGAGCGCGTGTGCAGTCCTAGCTGTCTCAAGCATCCTGCTGCCTGAGGTATGGGATGGGAGATCGTGGCCTGTGAGCTACGAGGGGGTGCAGAGGGGGATCCATGATGTCGGCGGAGACCTGCTGCTTCTTCTGTAATCTTTGCCTGTGAGCTACGGGAGCCGGGGAGGGCGGAGAAGCTGCTTCTTCTGTAAACGTTCTGTGTGTGTGTATGACAGTGTGTGTGTGTGTGTGTGACCGTGGGGGGTGATGTGAGATGCAGGGGGGTGATGTGAGATACAGGGGGGTTATGTTTAAACCAAAATCATTACAAAATATATACACATTGTTTATTCAAAAGTATGAGTTAGTTATTATTTATTACCCCTACTGCTTTACACGTATATTTTATGATTTACCCCTGTCGAAAATGTGTCATCCAGATAGGGGTTCCCCGAAATTTAACGAAATACTTAAAGTGGGGCGGGGGGGGGGAATATGTGCCGGAAGCGGGGGGAGATGTACCAACAGGGGGGGGGGGGGCGGGGAGATGTGCCAGCAGCGAGGGGAGATGTGCCACCAGCAGGGGGAGGGGAGGGGGGCGGGGACATGTTCTGGCAGCAGGGGGAGACACACACAGACAGACACACACACAGAGACAAATCTCACCCCGCACTACATCCAGCAGCAGGAGGCGGGGTGAGGGGGGGCCCTGGGAGATGTGCCGGCAACAGGGGGGAAAGGGGGGCGGGGACATGTATTCAATATTACATTCCCAGGGCACATAAGCTAGTAGGTCATAAATGCTGTATTGTGTCTGCCTTTATTGTTGAAGAGCATGATCAACAGGGCCATACCCCGAGACAGGTATTGTTATAGTATTTTTGAGCCTTAAATAATTAACATATATTTTATTTAAAACACTTTGTTACTCTATTTTGTCCCTGCTCGTGGCTGGATGTTTGGGGTGGTGGACAGTGTGTTTTGGGTGGTGTACATTGTTATGTACTACATTCGATAACGTGTCACTATGAGCACTTTACACACTCAACTCATGCACATGCGCGATGGGAACTGTAAATGCCTATCTTTAAAAACAAATACGATTTTATTAAATGCATCATTGTATTTTATGTCTTTATTTATATAGCGCCATAAATGTACATAGCGCTTCACAGTAGTAATACATGTCATATAAATAACAAATAATATAAATCAGGTCATGGGAATAAGTGCTTCAGACATAAAAGTAACATTAAGGAAGAGGAGTCCCTGCTCCGAGGAGCTTACAGTCTAATTGGTAGGTAGGGAGAACGTACAGAGAAAGTAGGAGGGAGTTCTGGTAAGTGCATCTGCAGGGGGCCAAGCTTTATGTATCGTGTGTCCAGGATTATCCAATTATCATTAGCATCACAATGTGTGTCAGTAGTTGTTCACTGTCTTGATGTTTATTCTTCATTAATACATTCTCACATGTGTATTTTATATTTCCAGATTTGTATCATAATTGCAAAAATGTTGCTTGTAACAAAATGATTTCCTGCTTCAAACAATTAGTATGAAATGTTCATATTTGTTTGAAGATATAACAACAATATGGTATTTTTTGCTTGTAGATTTGTATTATATCAAGTGGTATTATTATTATTATTATTAATAATCAAAATTTAAATATTTGAACATCATCAGATGAATGAAGTAAAAATGGTCATATTAATTCACATCCGAAATCAATATAATTTTTAAGTGTGTGTGTGTGTATGTATAATGCATGGTATTGGAACGCAATTTATATTTACCTACATGATTGTTGTTTGAAATTCTATGTTTACATTATATGTCTATTTTTTGGCCCTATAATGTATTTACATTCACATACTGTACAATTACATATGCTCCATCTTGTCTTTTTGATTGCAACACAAAGATTACTATCTTATTAATCGTTCAATAACATACATTATATTATTTATGTTATGTTGACACTACAATATAATGCCACATTTTCTACTAAAAGTGCACATTTTATATGTCTATTTTTTATAAAGTTTATTACATGTCAGATCGCGCTATGTAGTGCTGTTTTTCTCCTCTATATATACCATTGTCACACTGACGAGACGAGCCTGGAGGGAACCCCACACAATACATCATCCTTTTTGGGTGGCAGCCCTATCTGCTAACTGCGCTTATACCACAAACATCTTGTGAGTAGATTGACCAATAGAGCCAAGATTTCATCATTTAGCCAATCACTTAATCTCAACGTCTGCACTTAAATTTGCACTGTTTGTTTCCTTTTTTTCCCCATATATGCTCCTCCTGGACTGTCTGAACTACAATTTCTACTAACACATTACTGTTTGAAAGAAGCGCCGCAAAAGGTGAGTGAAAATGTCTCTTCATGAATAAACACATACTTGTTGCATTGGTGTGATCGCGAGGAGTTATTTATTTTAAGATACATAATGAACAGTGTTGTATAGCTGTTAAAGACCTCTCATATACCTGGACTTGTAGTGACCTTAATGCATTAAGACACAAACAACCATTTATGTTTCTAATTATTGTTACATCACAAAAAAAATCATAAAAACGGAACAGGAACAAGAATGTCTATGTCTCAAAGTACACTCAAAAAGGATAGACACTCTTATAGTATCACTTTAAAGATTAGTAGAGGGAAGACCTGCACTAGCAAGATATGTTTAGAAGGATTCATTGATGGACTGGTATGAAATATATTAGTAGCTATACATATAGGGGGTTATGTTCCCCAGATTGATGCTACTCACTTGAGATGTTCTTTCTCATATTACACTTTTGACATGTCTTTATATATGCAAATGTCCTGGAACAGGAATTCACATCTCTGCCATCTCTGTTTCACCCCCCCCCTTTCCTTTGCAGCTTCTGCCTGTCAGCTCCTCATTTCCAGTTGCACATATTTTGCTCTGTACACACACACAGTGCCTGTGTGTTAGACACAGTGTTGCAATCCCTGCCTCTGTATGAAGCCAGTGAGTAGCTACAGCAACCTCTGAGATCTTGACTCAGAATGGGCTATTCTGCCCTCCCCACCTTTCTTGCTGACAGATAGTCTGTGCCTAGACTATTCCTGTTACCCAGATTCCCCCTTACTTCCTTTTCATTCCTGACCCTGACTGAGCAAGTGCCCCTTCTATGTTACACTCCTCCCGGCAAGGCCCAATCCTTTTCACCTGCCCTTAACTACAAGTCATCCACAGAGAAACACTCTCCCAACACAACCTTACATCCAAAAGTACCTGTATTTACTGCTGCTTTCCTAATAAAGTGAAGAAAATATAACAGGAGCTGGTGTGCTTTGGAAAGAGGGCTGAGTTAAAGCTATCTGGGGCTATTCACACATCACACGTGACCCTGGCTTCAGAATAGCAAAGTTTCATCATAGTAATCTTAGAGTACAGTGTAGATGTGGACTTAAATTTACAATGTCTTTTTAGATAATGAAAGGTGCACACATAAAACACTTGTTGAGTCCTTTGGGCAACAAAGTTTAACTACCATTAACCACCTGGGCAAAACTGACAAGTCCGAACCCCTCCAGCTGTGACAAACGTAACATCAACAACCATCACCTTCCCACCGTCACCTTCCCGGCCGTCTCCTTCCCGGCCGTCACCTTCCTGGCCGTCACTTTCCCGGCCATCTCCTTCCCGACCGTCACCTTCCTTGCCGTCACTTTCCCGGCCGTCAACTTCCCAGCCGTCACCTACCGGCGTGTTACTGTAATGCGTAGCTCACCATAAACGAGGCGCGACCGCGGGGCTGAGGTAGGGAATTCGATAGAACGCCGACCACAACCGCGAGGGCGCGCGTAGAGAGTAGGGTTGTCGTGCATGCTGGATCAGGATTACAGAAGTCAGCATAAACAAGGTACTTGCCGTGTCCAGGAGTGTAGAGTAGCGGATCGTTGGGGTACGTAGCCAGAGTCGTAATGCCAAAGCCAGGGTCAGCGCAGGAGAAAGCAGAGTAGTCGTATCCAAGCCAAGGTCAGGGCCTTGAGCGAGTCACAGGTAGATATCCAGGCAGAGTCAGGCAGTAAGATCAGGCAGACAGATTCCAGGAGGTGAGGTTCAGCGTCACACTAACAGGAGTTATGCTCGGCAAGGACTGAGAGCAGTGAGAGCATATTTAAAGGCCCTCCCACCAATGGGAGGCAACCAGGAAGAGGAACTGTGGTCCAGGATAGGCTGCGGATCACGCAGGTGCATCCCATCACACAGGCAATTGCGACCGCATCAGAGTGTGCGCGTCGCGCGCAACCCATGCATCACGTGGGCGCCTCGGTCACGCGCCGTCATTGCGCATCACTACATCTGCGTGAGTACGGGGGCAGGAGGAGGAACGCGGAGCATAGCCATGCCGTGCGGGTCGGACATCAGGACGGGGGTGGGACGGAGACTGAAGCCCAACAAGGAGACCGCGCACCGGCCATGCGTCAGGCCCCAATGAACAGGAGCGACCCCTGCGTCCAGAGAGGGAGTAGACCGCCAGGATCCGCATAGTACCCGCGTGCCGCAAGTAAGTTCATCCGCTGGGTTGCTTGGTTATGGTACCATGGAGATCAGAGGGGCAAGAATGGGTTGAGGGGAGAGATGAACCAGAACGGCGAATCCTCACAGTTACAGATACACACTGCTCTGCATGTTACAGATACACACTGCTCTGCGTGTTACACATACACACTGCTCTGGTGTTACACATACACACTGCTTGCGTGTTACACATACACACTGCTCTGCGTGTTACACATACACACTGCTCTGCGTGTTACACATACACACTGCTCTGCATGTTACACATACACACTGCTCTGCATGTTACACATACACACTGCTCTGCGTGTTACACATACACACTGCTCTGCATGTTACACATACACACTGCTATGCATGTTACACATACACACTGCTCTGCGTGTTGCACATATACACTGCTCTGCGTGTTGCACATATACACTGCTCTGCGTGTTGCACATATACACTGCTCTGCGTGTTGCACATATACACTGCTCTGCGTGTTGCACATATACACTGCTCTGCGTGTTGCACATACACACTGCTCTGCGTGTTACACATACACACTGCTCTGCGTGTTACACATACACACTGCACATACACACTGCTCTGCGTGTTACACATACACACTGCTCTGCGTGTTACACATACACACTGCTCTGCATGTTACACATACACACTGCTCTGCGTGTTGCACATACACATTGCACATACACACTGCTCTGCGTGTTGCACATACACACTGCACATTCACACTGCTCTGCGTGTTACACATACACACTGCTCTGCGCGTTACATATACCCATTATGAGACGCCAATATAGGTGTGAATGTGATATAACGAATTTTAAGTGTAATGTATTATTATGCATTCTGCACAACAGCAGCAAGAACCTTGACCCGTATGGTGATATGACATATAGGAAATGCTGCATACAGTGCATGTAGATAGCTTTTTAGCTCATAGCCACGCGCCAAACATCTCAACCAACTGCATGTTACTAGCTTTGTAATTTAGTAACGGATCACGTATCTACTTTGGTACATCGGGATAGCCGCATTACCACATCAGCATTAGTAACATTGGAAAGATTTGAACAAGAGGAAACGGCCTCTGTACGTATTAGTGGTGTCATTTCACGGGTGGCTCTGCAGTGAGTACAATTAGCCCGTATATATGGCAGCTAGAGCATTTACCACTTTGAGGCAATAATAATGGACTTTCGGAACATCTTCTGATACCTCCATACTGCACAAACAATAGCTGCTAGTGGATTCTGTTTATCCTACACACTTACAAATTTTGTTACACGCTGCTTAGATTTCAATAGACCCGCTGGATCTCCAAGGTTACATATGCGCAAATACACAGGCATACAAGTGTAACACACTTTCCCCCACTCCCTGGGAGATGTGTAGCTACGTTGTGTGGGTGGTGCAATACCTGTGCCTCACAGTAGGCCTGAGCCTCCGCTGCTGGGAACCTGGGGTGTATCTGGATCGATGCTCGGTAGCGCCTCCACCTGTACGGGATTCTATATGTAGAATATCCCCGTTACAGGACACATAATAACGAGTACACACTGGGTCACACAGAACACGTTTACTATATGAGGTTAATATATGGTTAGGGTAAAAAACCCTCTGGTGATGCTCTCACTGTGCAAGGAAATCCATAAGTAATAAAAAATATTTGATAAAGCGCCTCCACGGCAGGAAACGCGTCAGAGTTTTTTATATTAGTGTGTTTGTCCCCTTTTTTGGCTATTATGCCCAATAAATAATTATTTTGCTACTGGCCCTTTTTTGACTATTTTTCTGCAGTGCTCTACTTTTCCTCTACGTTTAATATATGGTTACCCACCAGGACTCGCATGGCCATAACCCCACATCGTGTCCCCCAACACCGTATCCTCAGAGTCCCACAGCCACCCAAGTGTGAGACAGCACTGCCCACTAAAATTGAGATGTAGGTTGGTACACGTGTTGTGGTGAGGTACCGCCCGGGTGATGCAACACCCGGGCGCTCAGATGCTTTCGTTAGGATCCACGGATCCAGGACAGTGTTCCACGATGCCTCTGCCTCTACGGTGGGTGGGTCCTGAAAGGATTGTACCACTGTATATAATGTCTCTTTATTGCAGGTGTCGGGTCCCAGACTCCTGAAATCAGGATGCAGCCGCGTCTTGACTGTGTCCCTCACTTTAATGCTACAGTGGCAGTGTCCCTATCTATGGGACTTTCCCTGCAGCAACCACAAGCTGAGGGGAGTCAGGGCCTAGCTGGGGCCTAATAGGGGTTTTCTGGCCCAGTGCAGATGTCACAGACACCTGCACACACAACCTACCCCTTCCTTGTCCCGGCTCCGACTGTCTCGCGGTCCCAGCGCGCAAAATGTATCAATGTCTGGTGCAGGGGATCCTGGATGCCCTATTGACTTCTGTGGGTCGTGTGATGCAGCAGCCCTTGAGGCTGCTGGGAATTGTAGTCCCTGCGGAGCCCTCCCTGCATTAGCCACTTCTCCTACAGCCCTACTGCGCATGTGTGAAACTCCTCAAATGGCTGCCGTGCTGGTCTGCTTAATGTACATGCGCAACCACCTCAACATGGCAGCGCCCTGTAACGGGAGCTGCCAGGAGCCTCCGGCGACTCAGTCACCTCCCTGCTGTGACTGCACACTTCTGCTCTACTCACCTCCACTCCTGGCACACCGGGCACCTGTCTGCACCCTCCGACAGTACCGAAGCCTATGCAGTGGTAAAGGGGCTACTGGGAGTCCTAGAGGGACTGGGGCTTCACACTCTTCACACTCTTACCCTAACGGATCATCTTCTTCTTCTCTCCTCAGGTAAAAACCATCTCTAAATCCTCTCATTGAAGCCTTTGCTGTGTGTATTATAGTATATGCAAGTGATACAATGCTACTGTAGGTAAAAACCATCTTTGCATCCTGTTTCATTCTACCGTTAATTAAATTAAGCGTTGACACCTAGGCAGGGAACATCCTGTGTAGAAAACCATCTGTTTGAATGTGCCTCAGATGTGCTAATTAAGCAGACAGAACCTAACTGTAGGTGACTTGCTAGGCCCATATAAGCCCAGATAGAACCGCTTTAGTCTGCATGCAGCACATCTCCAAGTGGCCCATTATAAGTGGCAGGACAACTGAACAACTGAAGTTTAAAAGGAAGTTCTGAAGAAGCGGACACCCCCAACTGGCCCTAATTCCTGCATTTGAACTATGCTGGAAAGGAGGATATCATCTATACCAGACTGCATCATTACTGCTGTGATGCTGCCTTTACCATTTATATTTGCTGTGACATCACTTCTCAAATTATGCACTTCTTTTTACCAGCCTCAGTATGTCTCTAACTCTATTCATATATCTCCATCTCTCCCTCCTTCACTTCTTCTCTGTTCACATGAACTCCTTTCTTACCTGCGTCCTCTGACACCACACAGCTATATCCCCTGCACTAGAAAACACCCCTACAAATCATCCTCACACATCCTCTTTCTATCCATGCTTCTCCTCCTTGCTTCTGGCAATATCTCTCCCAATCCTGGTCCCTGCCTTATTCCTACATGCTCTTGTCCTCGCCTGCCAATTGCAACCTCTACTCCTTCTGGTGTCAACCCCTCCAACCTCATACCCATCCCCTGCCACCCTCCTTCCTCTCTCCCTTTCTCCTGTGTCTTTGGAATGCTCGCTCCCTCTCTAACAAGTTCCTCTCTGTACATGACTTTTTTTTCTCTCTCACTCTCTGCTCCTATTTTCTATAACTGAGACCTGGCTCACTCAGTCTGACTCTGCTCTGGAAGCTGCCCTCTCTTATGGTGGCCTTTCTTTCTCCCACACTCCGCACCCTGATGGCAGGGGTGGAGGCGTGGGGCTCCTGCTCCCCTCTCTCTGCCATTACCGAACCCTTCCTATTCCTCCATCTCTTGCTTTTCCCTCCGTTGAGGCTCACACTGTCCATATTTTCTCTCCTCTCCCTGTCCATGTGGCGGTCATCTATCGCCCACCTACCTCTACTCATCCCCCTTCTGCCTTTCTCTCTCACTTTGAATCCTGGCTCTCTTTCTTTCTCTCCTCAGACTCCCCTGTTCTTCTCCTTGGGGACTTCAATTGTCACATTGATGACCCCTCTCTCCCTTGGGCTTCCCGCTTTCTCTCTCTAACTTCTTCTTTGGCCTTCAATAGTGGACTGCAGCCAGCACCCACAAGGATGGCCACTACTTATACCTGGTTTTCACTAAAAATGTCTCTCTCTCCGATTTCTCCATTTCCCCTTTTCCTCTCTCTGACCATCACCTCATCTCATTCTCTCTATCTCGCTTCTCCCCTTCTCCACCTCCATCTACCCCCCGGTTCTGCAGAAACCTGCGCTCTATTCATTTTGAGTCCACTTTATGCGCCTCCCTCTCCTCTCTCAGCTCTGCTACACACCCTGACAACCTGGTCAGGAACTATAACTCTGCCTTGTCTTCCTCTCTTGATCTACATGCCCCGCTTTCTCTCTGCCACCCTCGCCCTTCTAACCCTAGACCCTGGCTAAATTCCCACACGCGCATGCTGCGTTCCTCCACTCGTTCCTCTGAACGCCTCTGGAGGAAGTCTCACATTCTCGCAGACTTCCTTCACTACAAATTTATGCTATCCTGTTTCAACTCTGCCCTCTCGCAAGCTAAACAAGCCTACTTTTCTTCTCTAAGCAACATGCACAAATCTAACCCACGCCGACTGTTCTCTGTCTTTGATACTCTACTCAGCTGCCTCTCCTTCCTCCATCTCCGCGAAGGACTTTGCTGACTATTTTAACGAAAAGGTGGAATCCATATGTCAGAACATCCCGTCTGTTTCTTCCTCCCATCCTACACCTCTTCCTAACTCTCCTCCTGCCTTCCTTGACTCTTTTTCCACTGTCTCAGAGGAGGATGTGTCGCTGTTGATCGCCTCTTCTCCCTCTACCACTTGCTCTCTTGACCCCATTTCCTCCCATCTCCTAAAACCTCTTGCTCCTACTATAATCCCTATGCTCACACACATTTTTAACTCCTCCCTCTGCTCTGGAACCTTTCCATCCTCCTTCAAACATGCAACAGTTATACCATTACTCAAAAACAGCAAGCTTGACCCTACCTGTCTTTCTAACTATCGACCTGCCCCACTCCTGCCTTTTGCCTCTAAACTCCTTGAACGTTTTGTATTCTCTTGCTTGCTCAATTTTCTCAACACCTATTCTCTCCTAGACCCTCTACAATCTGGCTTCCGCACTGCTCACTCCACGGAAAAAGCCCTCACTAAAATAAATGATGACCTCCATGCTGTCAAAGACAGAGGTCATAACACTCTGCCCATACTACTCGACCTCTCTGCAGCATTTGACACTGTGGACCAACCTCTTCTCCTTCACATTCTCCATACTCTTGGTATTCGGAACAAAGCTCTATCCTGGATCTCATCCTACCTCTCCCATCGTACTTTAAGTGTCTCTTCTGCTAACACCTCCTCCTCCTCTATTGATCTCTCTGTGGGGGTACCCCAGGGCTCTGTCCTGGGACCTCTTCTCTTTTCTCTGTACACACTCTCTCTAGGTGACCTAATAATATCTTTTGGGGTTAAATATCACCTCTATGCTGATTATACACAAATGAACTTTTCAACACCCGACCTTACACCTGCTGTACAAACCAAAGTTTCTGAATGTCTCTCTGCTATATCATCCTGGTTGGCCCTCCGCCGACTTAAACGCAAAATGGCAAAGAGCTCCTCATACTTCCTCCCAAACCTGGCCTTACTACCTCCTTCCACATTACTGTTGGAACTACGATCATTCACCCAGTAGCCCAGGCACGCTGCCTTGGGGTCACACTCGACTCCTCTCTCACATTCGCCCCTCACATTAAAAACGTTTCTAAAACCTGTCGCTTTTTCCTCCGCAATATAACAAAGATACGCCCTTTCCTCTGTTGCTCGACTGCTAAAACTCTGACTCAGGCCCTCATTCTCTCCCGTCTCGATTACTGCAACCTCCTGCTGTCCGGCCTTCCTGCCTCTCACCTGTCTCCCCTACAATCTATCCTAAACGCTGCTGTCAGAATCTCTCTACTCTTTCCTAGATCTGTCTCAGCATCTCCCCTCATGAAATCCCTCTCCTGGCTTCCTATCAAATCCCGCATTCTTCTCCTCACTTTTAAAGCTTTACACTCTTCTGCCCCTCCTTACATCTCAGCCCTAATTTCTCGTTATGCACCATCCCGACTCTTGCGTTCTTCTCAAGGATGTCTTCTTTCTTCCCCCTTTGTATCTAAAGCCCTTTCCCACCTTAAACCTTTTTCACTGACTGCCCCGCACCTCTGGAATGCCCTTCCCCTCAATACCCGACTAGCACCCTCTCTATCCACCTTTAAGACCCACCTTAAGACACACTTGCTTAAAAAGCCATATGAATAGCACTGTGGATAATCCTGGACACATGATACATAAAGCTTGGCCCCCTGCAGACACACTTACCAGAACTCCCTCCTACTGTCTCTGTACGTTTTCCCTACCTACCAATTAGACTGTAAGCTCCTCGGAGCAGGGACTCCTCTTCCTTAATGTTATGTTTATGTCTAAAGCACTTATTCCCATGATCTGTTATTTATATTATCTGTTATTTATTCGATTACCACATGTATTACTACTGTGAAGCGCTATGTACATTAATGGCGCTATATAAATAAAAAAACAAAAATTAGGTAGCGCTAAGTATCAAAAAAATATATGGTCAATATATAACTAATCTGCAATGCAATGTGAAAATGGCCTACAATCTATAAACAAAGTACGAGAAATATGGGCGGGTGCCTGTGATATAACTCTGACCCCCAGTCGATGGGTGGATCATACATAAAATGAAAAAATCTAAAAGCACATAGCGTAATATTGTATGATGAATTCAAAGCATAAGACAAGGCAACTAATATAAAATGAATAATAATAATAGTGAATATATCAAATTAGTAGGATGTATAATAAGGACTAAAATTAAAACAAAAAACTAATAACAAAAAACAAAAAAAAACAAAATGCTGAGATGAACAACAGGTGACTGATACAAAAATGACACATTTAATGAACAATACATTTACGCTGTATTATACATCCTACTAATTTGATATATTCACTATTATTATTATTCATTTTATATTAGTTGCATTGTCTTATGCTTTGAATTCATCATACAATATTACGCTATGTGCTTTTATTTGTTTTCATTTTATGTATGATCCACCCATCGATCGGAGCACATCCCTGCATCTGACACAGCTACCAGTCCCGGTTGTATATATCCTTTTTGTTGTATTATATACATGTGCAGGGCGCCAGAGATATATAAATAACGACGTACAATACAATTTCTCAACTTATCCCTGAAATATTGCGCACTACAATATACACCATGATATCTGAATGAACATCGGTGAAATGTTTTAAAGAACGTTCCTGTTTGTGTATGAGTGTGGTACATTCGTTGAAAAAAAGTCTATTGCTGTATATATCCATAGTGACGCGGAGATCCTCGCTTCAATTACGCCAGCAGTAAAACCCCATTACTTCTGAAAACCGTAGTATACATGAGTGCTAAGATACTGTAGCAGAGTATATGTAACGGTTGGATATATACAGCATCTGCTCCATTTCCCATGTAAAATACATTAGAACATAGTCTATTAGTGATGTGTGGATTATGAAATCTGTATTCTTATGGAAATCCGTCGTTACAACATATTGTCTTATAGCAGGAAGAGCACAGCCAGCACATTCTCGGTTTCATAGTTTCATGTTTACTGATTGTTTGAAAAATAATATTATGGATGCAGAAAATGGTGAATAAACAAGGCGCTCTTAGAGCTAACTTTAGTGAATTCATGCACTCGTGCAATATACACTGATATATTGATATATTGAAAAATAAACAATTAATAGTGTATAAAGTGAGTGCATATACGGCTGTAACTCCACTGCTCAAACCCGCTGGTAGAGACTGTCTCCGTTGGTCCCAAAAGGCTGCAATTTTCGTCAGATCCCAGGGGAAGCATGGGATGTTTTCAGCAAGAAAAAGGCATAAGACAGCATCTACTGTAAGTGCAGGTGCTTAAATAAAGTGATAATACGTTGCTGACTTGGCTCATGTTACGTACAGTGTAGATAAGGATATACTGTATATGCAAATCCAAAACTGTGGCAAATATTGTGGGTGGATGCCCTCCTACTGTCTCTGTACGTTCGCCCCACCAATTAGATTGTAAGCTCCCCGGAGCAGGGACTCCTCTTCCGAAATGTAACTTTTATGTATGAAGCACTTATTCCCATGATCTGTTATTTGTATTATTTGTTATTTATATGATTGTCTCATGTAGTACTACTGTGAAGCGCTATGTACACTAACGGCGCTATATAAATAAAGACATACATACATACATACATATCTACATACAGTACATACATAAACAGATGAGATGCACCTGAGAATAGAAGAAACAGCAAAACATAGCGCAAATCAGTAGAAAGAATTTTATGTATCTAAAAATGTAAGAGCCGTACTCACACTCTCTACAAATATTAAAAGCAGTTTACAATATTTATGGACGTTGTGAGGGACCAATAAGCTCACCACCCCCGATCCTTCTGTGATGCCAATGTGAGGATCGTCACCCCAGCTGTGGGAGTCTCTGCCGGTGTCTCTGTGAGTTCTGTCACGTCACTTCCGGTTCGGGCGGACGTCACTTCCGGTTTCTCGGTTTGCTGGCTGATGCGCATCTGTGAGTGCTCTGTAACCTCAAACACTCCCACTCAACGCATTTCGCCAGTTGATTGGCTTCATCAGGAGTATGATGCCCCCCACACAGTCCTATCATATATGAGCATCAACGGGCTGATAATTAAGAAAACGGATACATTTCTATGAATATAAAATGTGCTTAAGGCAATAAACACTTATTAAAATGATGGAGCAACACACTGGAAACATATTGAATGTCGGAACGGATGATTTAACCAGTCTCAATTACAAGGAGACTCTTGGCAAGATGTATACACTCATTAACCCCTTAATCATGTGGGTAAAGTATTTCTATATTATGACATTTAGTTTACCATGTCAAAACAGGCAGTCCAGGGAGTGGGACAGATTCTATGATAATTTATATCAATCGTATGGGTAAATCATATTTATGATAAGACATTTAGTTTATCATGTCAAAAAGTATAGATATATGATAAAATATCTGTTGTCTAAATTTAGCATAGGTTGAACTTGATGGACGAAAGGTTTTTTTCAACCTCATCTACTATGTAACTATGTAACTATGTAACTATGTCAAAGCAACCAATCCTGGCAGTGCTGGAAAAAGGACAGGCTCCATGAGTACAAACTGACTCATGGCAGGCTACACATGATAATTAACCCCTTAATCATATGTGTAAAGTATTAATATGCTTTGGTGTTCAATGTAAAAACATTGTGAGAAGAGGCAATCCAGGGAGAGGGGCAGACTATGCTATGATACAATTTCTCGGCAAACAGGATTCATTCTAATAAAATTGATACATAATATCTACAGAGATCAGGTACAGTATGGCTAGACTCTCAGTGCAGACCCCAGCTCAAATGACATGACCCATATTTGATCTTTTCGAGGAGACACCTTATGTTTAGATAAATGGATGAATGCCTCTTGTATATAAGACTATATAATACAGAGATTTGGGAAGAATTTTATATATTAAATAAAATCTGCATTGGAAACCAATTCCTTTTAGATGTAAGGGGGATCACAATTCCACGAGACATTAGTTCAAATCAGATGACCCATATAGTTCAAATAGTGGTCAGTTTCATAAGGTAACAGAGAAACCATTGTAACGTTAAAATTAATCATAACAGAAGCTCACTGGATAGTTTACATATAACATCCATTACAACCTGATGCAAACATGCATGTAACTACAGAGAATTCATCAGACTGCAGAATACTACAATAGGAGGCGTGGTATACACATATTAACAGGAGAAATGAGGGGGGGAAATAGGGAGAGAAAAACAAGATCAGTATGTATAATCAATACTCGTTAATCTGAGTGCCACTAGCTCATGACTCAACATGACTCATGACTCTAAATTTAGCATAGGTTGAACTTGATGGACATACGTCTTTCTTCAACCTCATCTACTATGTAACTATGTAACACCAACTTGTGACATGAAATTAATCCCTCGATGTGATGATAAATTGCCTGTGACATGAGACATCAGTCTTAAGATAAAAAGGGACCTATATCTATTTCCATGTTAACACCCTTTGGAGTCTGTAACCTGTGAATCCAAAAGGCCTCTCGGCGGCTTAAAGCTACACCCCTGTCATCTCCCCTCCAATGTTGCATGACATGTTCATACAGTAGATGGTGAATTTGAGCCCCTTGGGGTCACCTTTGTGGTTAGTCATAAAGTGATTAGACACACTGTATGCAATAACTTGAATTTTGATGTTACTCAAGTGTTCTAATATTCCAATATGCACCGGTCGTGTCGTCTTGCCTACATACGGTAGATGGCACGGGCATTCTAACATGTAAATGATATGGTCAGATTTGCATGTTATAGGAGAATTGATGTTAAACGTTTCACTGGTCACATTAGACTTTAATTTATTTTTGGCCTATGATTTGATGTCCCGTAGGTCAAAATTTCTAAAAAATTACCTTGTTCTGAAGGGAAACATCCATGACAGACCAAATATCGTTTTCAGGAAAGTGACCAACCTCAAAGACAAGTTAGCACCAAGTGCCTTGAAACCGAAGTGTCAGGAATCCGCTCCGCGGGTTACTGGTTACCTTACCTTACAGACCGGTGCAGTTCTGGAACAGCTCTCCTGATGTTTGCTGCAGCCTGGATTCACTCACCAAAG
Organism: Ascaphus truei; assembly: GCF_040206685.1. Lineage (NCBI taxonomy): Eukaryota > Metazoa > Chordata > Amphibia > Anura > Ascaphidae > Ascaphus > Ascaphus truei. The sequence continues at coordinate 435,737,800 of NC_134485.1, read as the reverse complement.
CTATACACACTCCCTCTGGTATCTACTGCAGCTGTGCAGCCTATTATGCAACCTAGACTTGCATTCATTCATTGGAGCAATACCTTCACACCCCCGCTGGGGATTGGCCTGCTGGCCTTTAAGTATTGCCTTCCCATAATGCTCCTTGCCGAGCATAGTCCTTACCGGATGTCACCAACTGTTCTGCCACAAGCTCTTGCTTGTTCTCCTGTGCTGAAGCGGAGGTTTCCCTTGCGTCCTTCAGCTTCCTGTTCCCCTTGTGCTGAAACGGAGCTTTCCCTTGCGTCCTTCAGCCTCCTGGATTCCTGCACTGAAGCGGAGGTTTCACCCCTGCGTCCTTCAGTCTCCTGGATTCCTACACTGAAGCGGAGGTCTCCCTGTGTATCTACAGCTTCCTGGTTCCTGGGGTCCTACTCTTTCCCTAATCTAGAGAGGCCGTGTCCTGGTTCCTGCGCTGCTACAGAGGATTCCCTAGCCCGCTCAGGACTCTTGCGCTGTAGCACTGGTTTAACCATGCAGCTAGGCGGTGTGTAAATCTGGTCTATCTTCCACCTCCTGAGACCAGTACCATGGGCCATGGTCGCCGCACGCGCAGAGAACCCCCCCGCGCTCATAAGCCAAAGCGGGGTTCTCCTAACTCCCTGTTGCCGAACTCCTGCTTGGACAATGTTTATTCTGACGTCTCCTATCCTGACCCTGGCTTGTACAACGACGATGCTGTCTTCTCCAATCCAGACCCTGCTACGTACGACTATGAACTGCGCAATCCGGATCAGCCTGCGAGGTTTAAGGTCGGTGCTTTTACAACCCTACCTCAGCCACGCGGTCCGACCCGAGTTTGTGGCGAGCACAACCGTGACAGTATGCTCGGCCCCACAAACTCGGATCGTCCTGTGGTGAGGGTTGGTATGTTTCTGTCTGAACTCCTGTCCCGGCCCGCAGACCAGTCCCAGTACCTATGCGAAATACTACCTCAAATGGAAGATCCGTTTATGTTTGAAGGTTTAACCCCTTTGCAAAGAAAATGCCGTAAGGATCTCTTTTTGAAGGCTTACCGCCTCAAGTACTTAAAACAGCTTCTGGCCGCTAGTATTCACTTCCCTGATTCCCCTTTATCCTGGGATAATGTGAATCCTGTGAAACTGGCCAACGCCTGTAATACACTCCATGCCCTGGCATTATCATTGGACATTTACGTAGTACCAGAGGATCCTCTTCTCATGCTTGCTCACGTACAAGAAATACTCAGTATACTTTCCATAACATTGGACATTTGCATAAGAGAAGAGGATTCCCTCCTCGCCTGCTGCGCTGACGCTTGGCGGTCCCGCTCTGCTGCCAGTCCTGTCGCTAAACCTGGGGACATACCTTCCTCTCCAGGAAATGACAAAACTGTCCCACTAGCATTGCTCCCCAACGTAGTTACTACCACGGTCCCTAGCCCTGATTGTTTGCCCGGGTGCCCTGATTCCAATGATATGTCTACTGTAACCCCAACCAAACAGTCCTGTGCGCTTTCCCCGTCAGAGAAAGAATCCCTAAGTTCTGTTCCCAGGGTCATTTCTGTATTAACCCCTGTGGGGCAGTTCTCTGAGTTTTCTTTTGTAATTCCCTGTTCTCTGCCAGCTAAGGTCACGCCCCTAGCTCCAGAAGAGAGATCCCTGGCCTTCCCCAATTCAGAGAGAAGTCTAGCTATGTTTTACTCTCAAGTATGGTCTGAATTAACCCCTGTAAATTCTTGTTGCCTCCAAGTTAATGCCTTTGTTTTAGCCTCAGAGAATGAGTCCACAAGTCAGACAGCAGAGGTTGCATTGAAGGATTCCCCTAACCTTAAGGATTCCTTAGAAATTCTTTGCTATAAATCCCCTGCTTCAGCTCAAGTTTCCGCAGTTTCACTTCCGGAGACTTCAGCTAAAGTTCTGGTTCCTGTAAAAGGTATTCAGGAGTCAGGGTTTCCCCTAAGCTTAGCCACAGAGTTCCTCCTCCTGGGTATTTCACTGAACCAGTCTGTCGCCCAGAGAGCGGTGATCCCTGCTTCAGTGCATAGTTCCCACATTGTGGAATCTGCAGTCATTTTTGGTTTCCCAGACATTCCTTACCAAATACCTACTTCAGAGACCAGTACAGTTAGGTTTCAACCCCGTGTACTGTCTGGGTTCTCCTCTTCTCTAAGCTTAGGATTAAAAGCATACAGTAGTCTATATGTCTCTCCTGGGGTTCATGTTGTGTTCCCAGGAGGGTTTGCTGACACACGGCTTTCTCTCAAAAGTGACGCTTTTTCATTTATACTAGTAAGAAGCCTGCACACTGTTTCCCCTCTCCCTGAATTGTGTCTTACTGGCCCTGAGACTCTGAGAGGTAATGATTTTCCTTCAGATTCTGAATCTCTTCCTACAATGGTTAGCCTGACTGGGGGTCCCACTGATTTCTCTGTCCAGGCTAATCCTTCAGGGTTCAGCATATCTGTAGTCACTCCCTTAGTACTGTCTGAGGTCACCATGCATATATTACAAGTCTTAGGGTTTAAATCTGAGCTATTTAGCTGTCCTGCCTTTGCTGAAACCCAGTCCTTCAGTACTGTGTCTAAAAATGCCCCAGCAAATATGGGCTTACTCTGGGAGGAGATTAAAGCTCCTGTCTTAAAGGGTATTTTTTCTCACATGTCCAGCAAATCTAGAACCTCTGTAATTGTTTCTAAATCACTTATCAATACATCTGATTTTTTCTCTAATCAAACCCAGACACCCATACTATCTGTTAGGAGTCCTGGGATCAGAGATTTTGCACTAGAAAACACACCTATTCCTGTTTGTGTCAGGTTAGGCACCCCTGTGGTTAGGGCCATTGCAGTTTCAGAAAAGACTTCTTGTACTCCTAAGGTGCCTGTCATGAAGAGTTTTCATAGTTCATACTTGCTGCTTGTTGATTCTCAGGTCTCTGTCACTGAGGTACAGATTTCAGCTTCTGATGTTAGTTTCCCTCCCGCCACTACCCTGGCTCTGCCTTTTTCTCAAGTTCCTGATAGGAAAATTCCAAGGACTATTCCTGATTCACTGACAATATTATCTCCCAATGAAGATTTCCCAGTATTGAAGAGCTCTACTGTTGGTTGCTTATCTGCTCCTGCTAAACCATGGTTTGGGCCCTCGGATTTTTCGGTTGCCCCTGTTATTTCCTCTCAGTTGGAAATACTCTGTACGTATCCCAAGATTTCGGTCCCTATGCCTGGTTTACTGCTTGCCTTCTCACCTTCCATACCAATACCGGGAGAAGCTTCCAACCAGCCTATACCCTTACTAACCATTACCTGGGAGCCTTCTAGAGAAAAAATTCCTCGCAAATTCCAACATACAGTGGTCAGCCAAGACTTTTTCTGTTACAAAGTTCCTCCTGGTATATTCGATCAACTAGCAGGGCCGCTGATCCTAGATTCCGATTCCTTTATTAAGGACTGGGCTTTCAGTGGGGGTCCTTCTACCGTTTCTGCTCTGGAGCCCTCTGGTTCTTCACAGCCCTGGATTTCCAAGACATTTTGCGAGGCGAGCCATGTACCAAGGATGTTTCTTCCATCTATCTCATATCCTAGAACTGTACTCACCAAAGAACTGCTCGTTAACGGATGTCCTTTCCACCTAAGGAATTTTAGGAATAACTCAATGTCCTCAAGACCCATGGATGGCCCTGTCTGGCCGCAGTTCTCACCGGGGGGTGGGAGTACACTAAGGGTTAACCACGAGTCCCTGGACCACGACTCTAACCCCAATCCTAGACGGTTCAGCAACAATTCCCGGTCCTCCAACTCTATGAGTGTTCATGTTCGCCCGGAGGTCTCACGTGAAGGGGGGGATACTGTCAGGAATCCGCTCCGCGGGTTACTGGTTACCTTACCTTACAGACCGGTGCAGTTCTGGAACAGCTCTCCTGATGTTTGCTGCAGCCTGGATTCACTCACCAAAGCTATACACACTCCCTCTGGTATCTACTGCAGCTGTGCAGCCTATCACTGCAACCTAGACTTGCATTCACTCATTGGAGCAATACCTTCACACCCCCGCTGGGGATTGGCCTGCTGGCCTTTAAGTATTGCCTTCCCATAATGCTCCTTGCCGAGCATAGTCCTTACCGGATGTCACCAACTGTTCTGCCACAAGCTCTTGCTTGTTCTCCTGTGCTGAAGCGGAGGTTTCCCTTGCGTCCTTCAGCTTCCTGTTCCCCTTGTGCTGAAACGGAGCTTTCCCTTGCGTCCTTCAGCCTCCTGGATTCCTGCACTGAAGCGGAGGTTTCACCCCTGCGTCCTTCAGTCTCCTGGATTCCTACACTGAAGCGGAGGTCTCCCTGTGTATCTACAGCTTCCTGGTTCCTGGGGTCCTACTCTTTCCCTAATCTAGAGAGGCCGTGTCCTGGTTCCTGCGCTGCTACAGAGGATTCCCTAGCCCGCTCAGGACTCTTGCGCTGTAGCACTGGTTTAACCGTGCAGCTAGGCGGTGTGTAAATCTGGTCTATCTTCCACCTCCTGAGACCAGTACCATGGGCCATGGTCGCCGCACGCGCAGAGAACCCCCCCCGCGCTCATAAGCCGAAGCGGGGTTCTCCTGACTCCCTGTTGCCGAACTCTTGCTTGGACAATGTTTATTCTGACGTCTCCTATCCTGACCCTGGCTTGTACAACGACGATGCTGTCTTCTCCAATCCAGACCCTGCTACGTACGACTATGAACTGCGCAATCCGGATCAGCCTGCGAGGTTTAAGGTCGGTGCTTTTACAACCCTACCTCAGCCACGCGGTCCGACCCGAGTTTGTGGCGAGCACAACCGTGACACGAAGAAAACGACCAACACTAGCTGGTTATCCCTCAGTAAGAGTTTTTTACGGTTGCATGACATGTAGACCCTGCCTCTTCAAATCACAGGACTAACACAAATTCAAGTCTAATGTGACCAGTGAAACGTTTAACATCGATTCTCCTATAACATGCAAATTTGACCATATCATTTACAGGAGAGAATGCCCGTGCCATCTACAGTATGTAGGTAAGACGACATGACCTGCGCTCAGGCTGGGGCCCCCGGGGGGAAAGGGAGAGCAGACTGCTATGCTCAGGGTGGGTCACCCGGGGAGAAAGGGGGAGCGGACTGCTGTGCTCAGCCTGGGCCCCACCATTTCCCTGGGTCACCTTCGGGCCAGTCCCATCCTGACAAAATTCATTTTCTTAGGTGGGGAATTCTTCTTGTGTTTTGTGGTTGTGAGATCAAGCTGCTTTCACGAAGAGTAACTGCGGAGCTTGAGTTCAGTGGCTGGCACAGGCTTGCAGGCCAGTAACGAGGGTCCTTGGACAGGCCGAAGTAAAAACAGATGGGAGAGAAACAGAGTCGGGGTCCCAAGCAAAGGTTGAGGTAAGAGGCAAGCAGGTAACGGTGGTCAGCAACAGGCAGAGGTCACGGCTGTGGAGACGAAAAAAGGTAAAGTATCAGACAGTGGCATCGAGCTTGAGTACAGGGATAAACCACAATAAACAGTGTGACGGTGAAGGGGTACCCATGCTAATAATAAAGGTATTATGCCCGACTGGGTGTCCCTGAGCCATATATGTGTGTCTCACTATTCTAGGAGTGTCAAGCAGCGGAGATTTCCCTGGTATAAGGTGGCGAGAGTAATGTCATTTCTAAGCGTAAAATGTATAAATGTGGCAGTGTTTTCCTATGAGCGCGTAAAGGAAAAATGGTTTTAAAACCTGGCTTACTAAGGTGTCAAGTGGGGAGGGGTAGCCCAAGTACCCCCATCTTAGTGAAAAATCTGGGCGGATCGGCAGATGGCTGACCAGCCCAGACAAATTGTCACCAGGTAGAGGGGCCGGGTCTCATATGCTAAGCGGCAAAGGTGTGAGGTTCGCGCATGCCCTTAGTAGAATGAGAAGCTGCCTCTGCCAGGTTTTCAAAGTATTGGCAACTCCGAGTTAGTTGGGAAATATTATTCCTATGGAGAGATTGGCGGCACGGGTTAAGAATAGGAGTTTTTACTGCATAAGAATTCCTGCAGCCCATCGGGAACCAGTTCCATCTAAGATTCATCCAAGCATCATTTTAAAACTTTGTAGCATCGTACCAAGATTCAAGAGTTCGTAAGAACTAAGGTTCCAAGATCCAATACTGAACGAATGAAGCAGCTCCGACGGAGTAACAGCGGTTGCGAGTGGCACCACTGACAAAGGACTGTTTCCAGCTCTGTTTGTGAGCAATCCCCGCTCCTGGGAAATTGCTCCTAGAGACATTTGTTTCCAAGAATTCGTTTTGGGAATACGTTTTTTCATTTGCCCCCGTTCCAGTAAGTGTATTTTTAGTGTAATTGTGTACTAATGTGTATGTCAATCTGTGGAAATAAATTACAATTTATTTTATCTCTTCGCTTTACTCAATCAAATGATCCGGGTAATAAGGTGCTAAAAGTTAAAAGTGCTGGTCTCCGTGACAAACAGTCACAGGAAACAGGAAGCAGAGTTCTTAAATAGGACTGGCTGCAGGATTGTACTAAATAGTCGGGACAGGGGAGTTACCCTCATAACTTGTGAAGGGAGCGCTGTAGTATTCTTCATCTCCAATCAGAGAGAGACAGAGTCTGTGATATGCGCTCACATTATGGATAGAGTGTGAGTGAAATTCACCTACATCTTCCCACACTTAGGGGCCTATGCAGGAAACGGCGAGAATGTCCATTCGCCAGACGTAGAAGTCGCCATGTTTTTGGCGGATTCCCCTCGCAGTATGCAGGAAGGTGCGCATATCTGTGAGAGGAATCCGGCAGAGAGATGGCGAGTGCTGGTATCTCCTATGCATGGAAATAGCCCGATCACGTGACGCGGGACATTTCCATTCATAGGAGATACCGGCACCCCATAACCGGGCCTGTATCTCGGGAAGCAGGGGGTCCCCGGACATAAAACCAACACGGTTCATCTCCGGAGACCCCCTGCACATCTACAATATTAATCAAATTGTTATGTAAACATTTTTTATTTGCCGGCGAGATTTGTGCAGAGAGACGCGGATCTCGCTCTCTGCTGACAGATCTCACCAGCGGAGCCCTTCTCGCCAGGCCTCGCCATCTCTCTGCCGGATTCCTCTCACAGATATGCGCACCTTCCTGCATACTGCGAGGGGAATCTGCCAAAAACATGGCGAGTTCTACGTCTGGCGAATGGCCATTCTCGCCGTTTCCTGCATAGGCCCCTTAGTGTGGGAAGATGTAGGTGAATTTCACTCACACACTATCCCATAATGAGAGCGCATATCACAGAGGAGGAGTTGGTGAGTGCACATATGAAACTATTAATACAAATACAGTAATGATGCTTCATTACCTTAGCGGCTATCCGTTAAGGCAATGAAGGGGTTAAGTCACAGTAGCATGTTTACTGGGGACAATTGCCCCCAATAAACATTGCAATACACTTACAATCACCCTCTGTGCCCCCAACAACCCCTATACCCCCATTTTATACATAATCCATATTAATTTTTTTAGGCACAGGAATGGTACTATAGGCCGGCGGTTGACCTCGGGTGTTACCGCAGAGGTCCGGGGGTCACCACTTACCTTTAGTACCAATTGTGTGCCCCAAAAAATCAATTACAAATACATACTTTCTTTTAAATAAATACACCCCCCCCCCTAACACATACACAGTATATTCATGGTCAACATGACTATTATCCACATATGGATAATAGTGGAAGTGCCCATGTAAAATACATTAATCCCAATAAATACATCCTGCACTCACCCTTGGCCTCCAGCCATGATGAAGGCCATCCTCATCTTCATCACCGTCCATGGGCTCGGGTGCTGAAAAACACACACAAGAATAAAAAGAGCCAATGTAATGTCCCCTAACCCCTTAATCACCATAGCGGTTATTAACCGCAACCGTCATTAAGGGGTTAACCCATCCTCACCCACCACTCTGGAGGCCTAAGCACCCCCCACTGGTTTGTAAAGGTGCTTGCTGTGTTCTCTTATGATATGTGCTTTAATTTTCATTTGGCTTTGTTTTTAATTTGGCTGTGATGTTATCAATTTGTACATGGATATCCTTAACCATTTCTTAGTAGATTGGATAATCATACATATATTTTAAATATATATATATATGTGAATGATGAAGCCACTCTACAAATGAATGGGTGCAGGGTGGCTTAACTCATTAATTACTTTCCCGCTTATTAACCGTTATTGTTATTAAGGGGTTAAGTAACACCAGAATATATTTGCTATTTCTGTGTGTGCCAATGGACTTTGATGGCATAGGGGCTTCCTATTGGTGACGTAAGTACAACTGTCTTTATTTTATAATGCTAGTTAATGTTTTTAATAATGGACAAATAGTCTATTATCCATACCTGAATAATAGTTATTTTGCCCATTACTTTATTTTTTGGTGCTGGGGGGGGGGGGTGGGGAGGGGGCGGTTCTTTTATTTAAATGTAGGAGCATGTTTATTTTTTTACATACAGGGTTGGTTCCTTCGGTCTGCAGGGAAATTTGGAGACCTCCTGAGGTCTCCTCGGACTTCACACGGGTAGAAGGCTGGCGTGTCCACGGGGGACACCTGCGGGGAAGAACCGGTGACCCCCACATCTGTTGGGGGCACCGCGGACCCGCAGGGACCACCCGAGGGCTCCCAGACCCCCGTGTGAACCACCCGAGGACCCTCAGACACCTGTGGAGTTGACCCGCGAGGACCACTTGGAGGCCCATTGTGCCTGGCGGGGACCACCCGTAGGCCTCCCGACCCTGTTTGAAACCTTGTGCTGGGCTACTGTGAGGCTTACAGACACCCGTCGGGCCCACCGGGGACTCCCGTAGGTCTGGGGTATTAACCCTGTATGTGAAATAATAAATGATGATTTATGGGGGGGGGCATGGGGGGTGGGTTAAGTATAGTTTATTAATTATTGTTATGTTTATTGCGGGTCTGTGTATTGTTTTGAATGTGGGTATTGGGGGTAGGGGGTATTGTCCCCAAGGCAGGGAGGGTAGGCCTCCCGGTGTCTAGGGGTGAGGGTGGTTATGCCTCACGGGGGTGGGTAATGGGGGGGGTGCTTAGGACTCCAGAGTTGTGGGTGAGGATGGGTTAACCCATTATTGACAGTAGCGGTTAATAACCGCTATGGTGATTAAGGGGTTAGGGGACATAACATTGGCTCTTTTTATTCTTGTGTGTGTTTTTCAGCACCCGAGCCCATGGATGGTGATGACGATGAAGATGGCCTTCATTGTGGCTGGCGGCCAAGGGTGAGTGCAAGATGTATTTATTTTATTTATTGGGATTCATGTATTTTAAATGGGCATATACTCTATTATCCATATGTGGATAATAGTTATTTGGGCCATTACTATTACTGTATGTGTTAGAGGGCGGGTGGGGGGGGTGTATTTATGTAAAAGTATTTATGTGTTTTTAATAAAAAATTTTGGGGCACAGACTTGATACTGCAGGCAAGCGGGAACACCTGCAGGGAACACCCGAGGGCCACCGCCAGCTTAGAGTGGCATTGCTGTGCATCCTAAAAATTACATAAATGTACTGTATGTTAGGGACCTTAAGGGATTGTAGGTGTATTACATATATATATATTGTGGCAAGCGAGTGCAGTGGGTCTTAGCCCCAATGGTGGGTGTTTAGGGCTTGCGGGTGGGTAGCTGGAGGGCTTAACCCCTTCATGACCGTAGCGGTATTAACCGCTAAGGTAATGAAGTGGTTAAGTCCACCCGCAAACCCCCCCCCCCCGCAAGCCCTAAACACCCACCGAAGCCACGGTTAGCCGCTAAGGTAATGAAGTGGGCTGTTAATGCATTTTTCCTGCTTCCGATGCATGGGGGGGAGGGGGGGCCTTCGGTGCTGATATTTCTGGGTACTGAGCACCCCGGCCTCAATCCGAGGCAGGAAAGGGGCCTGATTTTTTCTATGTCTCGTATCGCCGCTCAGCCCCAGCTTTTTGCCAACTTTTCTTGGCGGAGCGATTTGGATAAAATGTCTCCATTCTAGAGCGGAGATCAGCGCCGAGATGCTGATCGGCGCTACTAGAATACAGCGGGTTTTAAAACTGGCAAGATATGGCTTCTCGCCACGCGCGAGGCAAGTTTTATTTTCCACAAAAAAAAAAAACGGCGGATTTGGCTCATCTCGCCAGCTTTTCGGAATTTACAGATTTGCTGGAGGCATATTTGCCAAAAAAACTGGCGGGATAGGGCTTTTCGGCGTTTCCTGCATAGGCCCCAATATCTTTTCTCAAATAGGTTGCACTATGTTGTGTTTCTTCATTTCCTACATGCAATTGTTGTGAACGCTGAGCTCTCCCCTAATTTCGGATATTTTCATGTCCAATGTCGGAGCAGACTCACTGGCACCAAGGTGGTAGCCCAGTGGTCCGTCAGAACATTGGATCTGAAAGTCCCAGCTCATAATACTGTGCACAAAGCATATTCTGTATGTATTTTAAAACACTCTGTTAAAAAAAGCATACACTTTAAACCTTTCCAAGTCTCCTGGTTATGGAGAATAGAATAAGAAGCTGCATTATTACTTACTAGCCATAATCCCCATAAACGAAAAAATAAACTTAGATTTTTAAAACTCCTCACAAGCTTATGTACAGGTTCTGGGTGACCTGGCCATTAACTGGGTGTCCCCCTTAACCTAGGGAATCTGACCTGATTCCTGGGTACATTTTTGGGGTATCCAGCAACTCTGGACCCCGACTAGCTAGGAACATTCGTATAAAACTTTCTCCGTAAACCCCCCCTGAAACTCATAGCCCGCCAATCTCTGCTCGCAGGCACTCCTGGAAAGGCAAAAACACATACATTCTTTACTTTCGCATTTTTTTATACCATGGTTATACAACAGTTAGGCTCAAGAGCTGACAATCTAGAACCCCAATACATGGATCAGAGGTAACTAAACGGGCTTAACATTTATTATTGAGCCTATACCCCCACAATGTCACAGGGTTTACTCGAATAAACCTCATTGTATTCCACTCCCTTGTTTGCCAAGTGAATGATCACGGTATAAAAGTGTTAAAACCCCTGGTCTCCCGTGACACCCCTGCTATATCCCCGTTACATGTATAGGAGTATTTACTCCTCCTGGGTGAGACCAGTACACATGTACATACTGTGAGCAAGTGTGGGCAGATATATAGATCCAAGCATTGTAGGTGCTTTACAATGTCTTGTGGTCTCTCACCTAAACATTCAGGAAAGATTACACATCCCAGCCTGCTTAAGGCATTCCAACTGGACAACTAACATGTATCCCTAGTTAATGAGTTACCTGTAGAGCTGCTAAGCACTGGATATGCAAACTGTAGCACTGTCACTCACCTTCCACCCCATTCCCTGTGATAAGTTATTATTGAGGATAAAGTGACTGATTGAGGAGCACAGGTGGGACACGGTGATAATCTGTATGTTGGGGTGGTGGCCTTGCATGTTAGTAAGCATCTTATCTGCTCATCTGGTACCCGGCGCTTTCATTTGTTTAGTTAGTGCTCATAGCTAAGATTTATTTCACCGTTTTGCTTTCATTTTTACTTGTGCCAAACTTTCTACTCTGAGAAAGGTGACCATGAAGAATACATCAAATGGCAGAAGCCTGATTCTTTATAAAACCCGGTGTATGCTGATTCTTCTTACTCTATGTCTGGAATGCACTAAGCCGCGGTGCAGACTATCACACCCCGAGCCGTCCGTTCAAGCCAATGGCTGTTAGTTCCAGATCTGGGTGCAATACGTACATCATTGGTCAATGATTCCAGGCCTAAGACTGTTATAAGATCTCACAGACAGATACAATGCCTTGTGAACACACAAAAGTGGGATCCCCAAAAGAAAAGGGGGTCCCATAAGCTCCCAAAAATGGGAGCACTCACTGAAGTGTGGAAAAATATGTTGCAATACATATTACAATACGCAAGGTAGTTCTATCTATTCCTCTATGGCTGGTAATTATAATTATCTGAGAGATAACGTGAACACGGATTTAAATACCAAACTGCCAGACACACAGAGCCAAGAACCCCCAAACAGCCCTCAGAAGAGTCAAGGGAAACTTACCTTTCCCATGAGCGATGTTAACATACACCATGCAGAGGATGAACCAGAATATGAGGATGAAGATGAGGAGGACACGCACGGGATACAGATGGAGATACAAAGACCTTCCTGGGTTCTGCACTGTATAAAGAAAACACAGGGGAGTTTTAATTGCCAATATAAAAAAGCTCCACATCCTGTGTACCTGGCCTCTTGCTTTTTGTGGTACTGTAGGTCTACTTTATGGTTAATGGAGCCAAGTGGTAAAATATCCATAGCATAAAAATCAGATCTACAGCATGCTGGGTCTTCACGGGCCCACCGATATTTCTGCTCGGAGGGTAATGTGATGAAGAAGAACATTCTGTGCAGTAACATAGGCGAATATGCAGGGTGAGGAGCACTCATAGAATTGATGTCGTACCGCAGCGGTAGATCAGATAAAGTAGCGGGTATAGGAACGTTTTCTTGCCAGTAATATGAGCACATAAATATTTCTCCTGGCCATACAGTTATTTTGTTTACCGGTAATATTTGTATTATTCACTGTGTTTTATATTTGCCATAATATTGGTCTATGTGCTGCTCACATTTAGGGATCTAATTGTCATAATCTCCTATCTCAAAAGCCTTGCACTATGTTGGTGGAGAACTCTGAAAACCAGCACACAACCACCTCTCACTCTAATGGCAAACACCACAAATGTACAACTTGCAAACAACTACTCAGATTTCTACTCGTACTGTTACTCTCTTTAGCAGGTGATATTGAACCTAACCCAGGCCCTCCCTTTTCAACTCTGTCCCATACACCAGAGAATACTCCCTTAAAATTCCAAAAAGGTCCATCTGTCGCCCATATAAATATTCAGAGCCTGCTGCCCAAACTGGAGGAACTAATGGCATGGTGCCTTATGCATAAACCCAAAGCCATCGTTCTCACAGAAAAATGGCTAACCCCTAAAACTCCCGATGCAAATATCGCCATTCAGGAAACTCCATTTCTAGGAGAGATCAGTCAAAGAGAGGAGGAGGAGGGGTGTTATTTTATATTGCAGACACCTTAGACACATATCTCAAAGAGGGTGGGGATACATGTGCTACACATACACAAACACACACACTCTTACGTCACTAACATTCAGGGACTATGACGAAATAATATTATTGAAATGAAGATGCTGTTGATATATTACTGAAATGGACTCGGGGGGTCTCTGGAGAACGATTGAAAGTGATGTTCTTTTTCCATATTGTCTGTTATGTTTTCAGTATCCATTTTGTGTAAGATGTGTCTGTGGTGTGAATGAGAGAGTTTCAGTTCTAAGTAGATTTATGACTGTGTCTGAAGTAACGCCCACATTCCTAGTGACAGATTGTACCAGGTACCTACTCAGAGATGTTTTAGGCCAGTTTTAACCAGGTTAATGAGCTGTAGGATGATTGGTTTAGGAATTAAGGAGTGGTTACTGTAGTACAATCTGCCAAGTAACACATGTAGCCATGTGTAAAATTGGTGTACATATCTCCTTCATACTGGCAGTAATTCTGGTAAGTATGCAGGGTTGCCAGTAACAATCATGGAGGTTTGCCCTCAAACCTTGGCGAAGTGTCATAAGTAGCAAATGAAGTGACAACATGCTTTGTGTCCACTGTTAGTGTCACAGAGGTGGGTCTGTTTCTGGAGCCTATATAAGACACACCACTGCCTAAAGTTAGTGGTTCTGTTCCTATGTTATCCTGAGTGAAGTGTCTGCAGCAGTACCAGTCTGCCTGTCAGATACTTCAGAGCAAGCTCAGTACACACTGTGTCCAGGGACCTGTCACAGCTGGTGGATCTCCCTTAGGGGAGAGGTGGAGAACAACTCAATTAAGAGAGTGTGACGGGAGCTTTGTGACAGGCTATAAATAATACACACCAAATATAACTGGGTTGAACTGAACGAGGCTTAGATATGATAAAATATAATTTATTCTTTGAAAAAGGTGAACACAACAAGATATACAAATAACAAACAAAATATGACACTTACTTAAGATGGAATGATGAAACAGTCATATCTGGACTGGCAGTTGATACAGCAATCTTCATAATCATCAACACACGAAAGACATGAAGCACATACAGTACATGAAGACATTTGAGTAAGGGCTGACTCTGGTTTAAATACCATTTCAAACCCATCTCTTTACCCTAGGTGCCGATTTGGCTAAAAAAAATCTCTTTGAAGCAGATTTTGGCTTCCATTGTAAGTGTGAAGTATCACACTTCAAAACACTCAGGGCCTCATGCAGTAAGCCCCGATAAGGCGTTTATCGGCATTTTTTCCCTTCCAGATTCAGTAAGCCCCGATAAGTGGGAATTATCGGCAGCTTTTCTTCCGAAAAAAAAAATTTCGCCACCCGGCTGCCGATAAGCCACTTATCGGGACTTTTTTAACCCGCCTGAATTCAGTAAGCCCCGATCAGCTTTTCGGTGCTGATCAGCAGGCCAGATTGGAGATTTTATGGCCAATCCAGCCCGCCAACTAAAGTTGGCAACTTGCTGGAGGAGAAGCATCGGCAAGGGCGACACTTAGAAAAAATCAGCCCTTTTTCCTGCCTGTGATTGATGCCGGGGGTCTCTGGAGCTGATACCCGCACCGGAGCCCCCCGGCATGCATCCAAGGCAGGAAAAAGGCATTTAAAAGCCACTTCATTACCTTAGCGGCTAACCGCTAAGGCAATGAAGGGGTTAACCCACCGTGCCAGCGTTATTGTGGGAAGAGGGGATGGGTGAGGGGGGTATTTGGCCCTGGGTGTGAGTTTAGGACTTGCGGGGGGGTTGCGGGGGCACTTAACCCCTTCACGACCGTAGCAGTTAATACCGCTACGGTCCTGAAGGGGTTAAGGCCTCCCGCTACCCACCCGCAAGCCCTAAACTACCACCGTTGGGGCTAATACCCCTTTCACCCACCCCCACTAGCCACAATATTAAAAAAATACACACCCCAGCCCCACAATAACTAAATAAATAAATAATTAAAGAAATATATATATATATATATATATATATATATATATATATATATATATAAATATATATATATATATATATATATATATATATATATATATATATATATATAAACCCAACAACACCTATACCCCCTTAACATACTGTATAGTAATGTGCACAATGGGCCTCATGCAGTAAGCGTCGATTAAGTGAAATCGGCAAGTTTACCGATGAGTCATGTTAATGGCGATTTTTCCTCTCCGTATGCAGTAAGTGCCGAATACATTCAAAATCAACCCGAAAACAAATCCGCCCACTCTCACGATGATTATCCGATCACACACAGGTGTATCGGCGTGCATGGCGGGGTGCTGATAGGTTGCCCAATCACAAATCTTGCTGAATCAGGCGAAACAAGCATGTTTTGGATTGCGCGCCATATTTAAAGGCAACGTGTACTGCTAATCATTCTCTGTGTTGTTGGGAGTGAGAGAGAGAGAGAGACGCACAGAGCTGGCTGATTGAACATTTGCATATTGACGGAGAGACTTGTTGTGTATTGGGTGAGCTTTGTCCATTGTTGTTTTGTTTACATCTTTGTCTTGTTTTATATGTGGAAGTGTTTCGTGTGATTGGCTGTACATTAGTTGTCTGTTTTTTGTGAGTGCTGGAAGTATGCCCGCAAAGCGTGGGAAGAGTGATGCTGGTGGGAGTGGGAGTGCTACTCGTGCGAGTACGCGTCGGAGTGAACGTACTGTTCAGGGGAGTGATGTTGCTGGTGCACCGAGTGGTGTTGCTGGGAGTGGGAGTGCTGGTGCTGGGAGTGGGAGTGCTGTTGCTGGGAGTGGGAGTGCTGTTGCTGGGAGTGCTGTTGCTGTGAGTGGGAGTGCTGTTGCTGTGAGTGGGAGTGCTGTTGCTGGGAGTGGGAGTGTTGTTGCTGGGAGTGGGAGTGCTGTTGCTGGGAGTGGGAGTGCTGTTGCTGGGAGTGGGAGTGCTGGTGCTAGGAGTGGGAGTGCTGGTGCTAGGAGTGGGAGTGCTGGTGCTAGGAGTGGGAGTGCTGGTGCTGTGAGTGCTGCTGGTGGCGCAGTTGCTGATGGGGTATCTGGTGGTGGCGTGCTTGCTGGTGGGCAGCTTTTGGAGGCTCTTCCATTGGAACAAGGAGAGTCCAGTCAGCACCAGCCAAGCTCTGACCCTAAACCTGCTCGGAAGAAACGTGTGGAGAAGCCACGTAATCCTCGCTTCAATGACCAGGAAAATACAGCTCTTGTCACTGGCATTCTGGAGCACTATGACAGTATATATGGACATTTACTAGGTAAGTGTACCTTTACATTTATTATTCAAATACATGTGATCCTAGGTCATCTGAGTTTTGTTCATATGCAAATATGGGTTCAGAATATCTTTCTATGTTAATTAGTCTGGAAACACAGCTTTTTATCATGCCTTACAAGGACAACTAAACACAGGCGGTCAATTTGCCATAACTGCATACAATATGAATGCAACCTTGCTTACATGTCTAGGTTTAGTAGTGAATGCTCATGTGCTTCACATATTACACATAAAACAGCATGTTTGCTATCTCTTGGAACAGCTAGCAGTGTAGGAAACTGGTGCTTCTATTATTAATCATTTACCTCATATATTTTATATGTTTTTCAAGGGCGGACAAGTTCAGCAAGCAGAAAAGAAATGTGGGACACAATAGTCATTGGTGTCAATGCGTGTGGGAATCATGTGAGGGACAAGCGGAATTGTCACAAGAGATTTGATGATATTAGGTCCAAATTGAAAAAGAAAATACAACACCAACGCGTGCATGCTACTGGCACTGGAGGTGGGCCCACACCACAACGTCTCATATTAAGTCCATTGGAGGAGCTGCTTCGGGCAAAATTACTTCCCGTCGTCGTGGAAGGCTTACCTGGTGACCGTGATATAGGAATTTACCCCTCACAATTTCCACCAGGTGAGAAATATTACTGTATTAGGCGTGTCGTTGCTTACAGTTATTTTGCTTAGTTACACTGCTTTTTATACTGTCTTCACAATATAAGCATACCTGCATCTATATATGTATATGTCTGATTCTGTATATATATATATATCTCAAAATAGACATATATGTTGTAGTCCTACTAAAAGCAGTAACTAATATAGCACGTGCCATTGCGTGCTCATTTACATGTGAATTCCCAAAATGCATTGCTGCAGTGGAAGCAATTGATGGTGGGCGAAGATGGGGAACAACAGGGTAGTACACATGTGTAACACATGTTAATCAGAAATTATTACTAGCTACAGGTACAGAACAGAAATATGTATAATATTATTGTGTATTTTATTTATTTTACTCCGACAAACATGACATTACTGCCTATTTTAAGCATGCATCAAATATATTGCATGCAACGGCCTACAAACATCACTTGCACTAACACATCTATAGTTGTTTATGAAAAGGTCCATTTTTGCTTTAACTCATATACAGACAGCATAATGAGGCACACGTATCATATTTTATGTCATTGTTTTCATAACTTAAAAACTGCACACGACTATTTAGCTCATCTACCATTGTGTTAAAGCAGCTGCAATTAATATCTCATCACAGCATACACTTCAACAGAGGGGGTGGGGTTCAGCACACACACTAATTACAGCCTCATTTTAGGGTCAACTTAGTTCACACCATTTTCACCTGTTTCAAGTAATTGAAAGGTGTGGCTGATTAGGCTTTTTGGGGAAGGGAATACCGTTCTTACAACCTGACTAGCACAACTGAAGTTAATCACACTCATTTGAAAGCTTCACTTTAGCTACTAAATGCCCCAACAACTCATTACTTATCAAAGCGTACGTCACACATTAGTTCACTCATATCTATAGTTGAACTACTACTATCAACGACACATTATCACACACTGCATGTGTTGTCTTGTTTAGTCACAGCCACATTCATGTGTGCCACATCTTATATTAATGTACCACACATATCCTCTACCAAAAACAACACTTTTTGCAATATGACCACCTTCATGATAACCATTGTGAATGGTCATCTCATGATAGTTATGTACATTATGATACTGATATCACTACACAACATATGATTTTTATGTACAAATTTTATCTATTTATCCTCACGCATTACTGCAGGAACATAGTATGTTTTATGTTAGGGAACTCAAAAGTTCTAAGTACACAGGCATGTACATTCTTATTACAACTATTTATGTTCACTTTCACACACACATTTTGGGTTAAGGAAATGATGCTGTTAGGTACTCATAAATACAGAACATACAATAACTGTTTGTTCAATATTTACACATGTAAATGTAAAACTTATGTTATTGTTATATATAGTTGCCCCTGAAGGACATGTGTCACCTGAGACTGAACAAGTGTCTTCACCTGGGTCAGCCAGCTCAACACACCTAGAAGGTGAGTGTATCAGTTGGTGGCCATATAATATGTGCTCTTCTATATGTTATGTTGTCATGTTCATTATTTGTTTTGCACATCTTCTTTAAATAGGATTACTTAGTGTCAGTGAAAATGAAGTGTAAGGCAACTTGTATTGTGTTAGTGATGTTAACTATCATGTAGGAGTTGTGAGTTTACAGCAAGTTTTCAGTCACTCATATTTCATACTGAGTCCAAACATTATTCTTAAGTCAAGGTAGTTTTTAATGTGAGGTTATAAAACGTATGGAAACATGTTAGTTGTTACTTATGACACAGTACAATTACATAGTAACACAGCAGAGATTAACATGCCATTTAATAATGTGTACATTTATTTGTAGAACATGATGAAGAGGTTTTTGATGATGATGATGATGATGATGATGATGATGATGCCGCCGCCGCCGCCGCCATAGACACACAAATACAAGCAAGTGACCATGAAGAGGTTCCAATTGAAACTGTTTTACCGCCAAATCGTCCAGCAAAAACCACATATGATGCAATTGTAGCTTCTGAGGGAAAAATTGTGGAAGCAGAAAATCGTCGCCATTCTGACCTGATGACAGTGCTGGAAAGGATGATTGCACTGCAGGAAGAAACAGTTTCACAATTGGCACATCTCCACAGAGTCTTCATTGAAGTGCCTAAACAGTTGCAAAAAATCAACACCTCATTCGAAGCATTAGTTGTTCAGCAAACACAAGCTAATTACTGGAGAATGACTAATGTACCACAATTCAACACCTCACAGCCAGGATCTGTTCATGCAGGTCAGTTTTCACCACATTCATCTGATATTCATTCACCAGGCCCAAATGTTACCGGTCAAGTAGCAGACATTGCTGTGCAGGTTCCTGATCACATCCTACCGCTGCCATCTGTACAAATTCAGCAGCAGATACCTACAAAGGAGGCGACAAAAACAAAACAAGACACACATGAAACAGACCAACCATCACTTGTGCAGTGTCTACCAACTTGCTCACATGTGTCAGTGGGCACAAGCCCTGTCCGTGAACAGTCACTACCCAAAAGCCCTGTAGGTGAGCCACTGCCCAAAAGCCCTGTAGGTGAATCGCTGCCCAAAAGCCCTGTAGGTGAATCGCTGCCCAAAAGCCCTGTAGGTGAATCGCTGCCCAAAAGCCCTGTAGGTGAGTCACTGGCCACAAGCCCTGTAGGTGAGTCACTGGCCACAAGCCCTGTAGGTGAACAGTCACTACCCAAAAGCCCTGTAGGTGAGTCACTGCCCAAAAGCCCTGTAGGTGAGTCACTGCCCAAAAGCCCTGTAGGTGAGTCACTGGCCACAAGCCCTGCCCGTGAAGTGCCAGAGGCCACTCAAAGTGGCTCTGTTGTACCTAAAGTTGGTGGCAAAAGAAAAAGGAAAATTCAAGAGACAACAAGCAGGCCTGTTACTCGCTCGCAAAAAGAACAAAAAAAATAAATTTTAAAATTCACAAAATATGTCTTTGGCCTTGTTTTGTTGACTTCAGATTATCTAATTACTATTGTATGTATGCTGAAGACTGTGTTGTTTCCAAACTTTCAAGTATGTTCTTGTACACGTGAATTTTTGGAAATGTTAACACTCCTAATTAATGAATAGTGTTATAAATATTGATGTATTAATCGTCTGTTCAGTAATGCTCCACCAGGAGCCAGTTGCTAAGTTTAGAGAAGCTGCCATTGACTTTGCAGCAAAACATTGCATTTGGGTGTGTTAATTGATGTAATCATTGCATGTGCATATTATTTTCATGCAATTATAAAAGCACCTATTTAACTGCAAACATCTTTCTTGTACGTGTACAGCAGGATTTTGTGTTAAATATTACTTACCTTTGGTGGCCATTGTAATGTTGTCCTTTAATCATTTATGTGTTCTTGTTTCAAGAACATCTCTGAATTTATACTAAAATATATGTAGTATGTATTGATATATGCACACACACACACAGACACACACTGTGTGTGTGTGTGTGTGTGTGTATATATATAGTACTATCTAAACTGGTATAGATGTATTTACAAAAAACATACACTTCATGCTTCCTTGTGAAAACACACTATTTTAATAATACAGGCCTAATGTTTGACAACTATACTAAGTGTGAGCCTCTAACATTATTGGGTGCAAACAAATGTTTATGACTTAATTCACTCATGTTTATCACCATTTAAATAGGTTTCATACAAGGCCTACTTACTGCCATCAATATGTTGTGTGTACTCCTGCAATATAAAAAAAAAAAAAAAAAAAAGATACATTATATATATATATATATATATATATATATATATATATATATATATATATATATATATATATATATATATATATATATATACATATATACACACACACACACACACACACACACACACACACACACACACACACACACACACACACACACTATACATATAGTACAATATACACTTTATATATATATATATATTTTTAAGAGAGAGATATATTTATATATATATAGATACACACGTATTTAAACTCATGCAGACAGGTAGTTAACCAGACTTTCAAATACACACAGAAATGTATGTGGGAAAAAAACATTTCATTTTGCAGGTGTGTGTATTTACTGATATGGCTGTCTAAGCACTATTTTCACACAGTGCTCTTTGTTATTTTTCTAGAAAACTCAATGTTACTGAAATAAGTGTAGGAATGTTTTCACAAACGAGATAAAAAAATGATACATGTTTTTCCCACATTCGCCTATCACTAACCACAAAACTTAAACCAATTAAAAGGACACATCCAATTGGCGTTTGAAATAAGGAGTAAAAGTAGTTACTTTTGTTGACCTTGAAAACGAAACACAGGAATTTGTTAGCCATTGAGCAGAATCATTTTGATGAGCAAAGAAGACAGAACTGCACACATCTTTTGTGCTACTCTGACATGGCTGATGAATTCGTTAACAATATGAATCCCCTTTTAGGGTATAAGTACATGGTTTCAGAAGCAATTTTAAACAGTCGCGGACAAAAAGCAAGCACACGCCAAATCTATGATTTGATTCGAGCTAAATATCCTTATTACCAAGACCGTAGGCATGCGCGGAATTTTAATTCCTCAATAAGATTCACTTTATCAACTAATGACTTTTTTGAACGTGTGCAGGATAAGCTAGAACACACCTATGGTTTCTGGAAGATTGCAAAGGAAAAGCATTTTACCCTGAAAGAGGGCACATATATTGTTGTGAAAGGCATATTTATTCCTAATGCCAATAGCAATGGATCCGCTACTACTGTTCCGTGTGAATCGATACCTGCTGCAATATCTGCACCCTCCATTCCTGAAACCCACATTGTACAACAACAAAAGTACTATGATTATGTACCAAGCCTTTCAGCTGAAAATGCATTGGAATGGGAACCAGAAGAAATGAACCTACCTCCCGACCAATTGTTTGAAGAAAGCAGTGGCGATTCCTATGAGCGCTTCATGGAGGAGATGTGTGTCATACTGGATTCAGCGGGTGGGTCAAGCGTGGATGAAAATGCCTTGCATTTCTGGAGCGACCAGTTGCAGCCAGACGAAGAGTTAATTCTAGAAGAATGGTAAATATAACAACCGTTCTGCGTTGACTGTGCGTTTAAATGTTTTTTTTTTTTTTTTTAACCACCATTTTCCCTTTCAATGCGTGGATACAGCGTAACATTGCAGACTGCATAACATGTAGCGATCACAAAGAAATTGTTGCCGAATACAATATAGTATAACCTGAAAGAGTAGTACACATTGCTGACGGAATAAATATACGTACTTTCCTATCCCTTTAACCATATTAGCAACATTTTAACATAACTCTAACACATACCTGTTTTGTTATCATGCAACATTTAAAAGCGGGTCCACCACGTATGACGTGGGACCCTTGTCATGGCCCAAGGCGTCCTTAAAAAGGATTACGGATGTAAGCCCCGCCCCCAAGCGACGTGCGCGCCTCAAAGCCTATTGGCTGTGTTGTTTTGTTATAGTTACGGTAACTGCACTGTGTCATACACTGGGGCCGTTCACTGGGCGTTAGCCGAATGTTAATTGAGTGGGAGGAGTGTTAGCGTGCGTTTCACGCTGGTTTAACATGACGTCACACGTATTGCATTTGCGCATTGTGTTATCGGCCGTCCTTTCTGTCCAAACACGTCTGTTTAAAAAGAATACAGATGTACTCGTTTAGAACGAATGTAGTTTCGTATTCATTGTATTTGAAATAAAGATTTTATGTTTAATGGTATTTTCAAGATGTATTGAACGCACAACGTACGCTTTGTTTTGCGCATGCGCTAACAGTTATTGCAGCCAAGCGTGAAGTGCGTGCGCACACTAAGATGTGCGCGCACATTTTTCAGTATACAGGCAACGTTCACATCATATACATAGTTATGCCTGCTACAAATTTAAAGAAACATTACATACTGATGTACACTTGTACTTCTAACATATAAGTGAGTGACGTGTGTATGTACACAATCATATAGAGCTGTGTAATGCGTTGTCACGGATACATATATAGTAAGGTGCCATATTTGACCATCATGTGTTTGCTGTATTTCAGAGATGTCGGGGAAGATACAATCGGATCAATGTATGATTTCAGAAGAGTCTACCTTTATATGAGATGATTGTGAGGAGGAGCCACCGACTACTATACTACATATGGAACTAATTTTATATTGCTTGCAGCGCTTATTAACAAACAATTAAAAATGTGATACCCTTATGCCTATATTGCATAAGCACTTAATTAACATAATGATGTTGCAAAATAGTGCCTCATGAATTTTTATTGAGTGTTCTTTAATGACTACTATCATTTTATGGCATGGTGTGTTTTATATATAACAACCATTCCCACTCTGCTAACACATTTGTGAATTATATTGTGTAAAGGAACGTATGACTGTCGAAACTATGTAACAATAATAATAATAATAATAATAATAATATGAGCATGTTCATGTATAGCGCTGCTAGTTGTACACAGCGCTTTACAGACACATTTTTCAGGCTGAGGTCCCTGGCCCGTGGAACTTACAATTTATTTTTTGCCGCCTGAGGCACAGGGAGATAAAGTGACTTGCCCAAGGTCACAAGGAGCCGACACCGGGAATTGAACCAGACTCCCCTGCTTCAAAATCTCAGTGCCAGTGTGTGTCTTTACTCACTGAGCCACTCCTTCTCCCAAGGTAAAGGACACTTACAACCAACTAGCCATTTCTTGTTAAAAATCTCTTGTTACATGGGTATGTTGATAAAATGGTTTGGGACTGTAGCAAATAATGTTATTGGCCAGATGTTGTGGTCCCCTACAATGCATGATGTTCTGATTATGACATCAACATCATGTAATGAAGTACGTTTCTGTGTATATTTCATTAACCTAACTAACTATAGTTTACTGTGTTTATTAAACGTTCTAAAAATACATAGTATAGTCAATATGATGATATAAGCTACCATAATAAAGCTGGTGTTATCATTTGTCGGTGTTATACATGGATCCTACACAAATTGATACAGACACAAACAGTTGTCTTACAAAGTGTGTCTATGCTAATGTGCACGTGATTGACGTTACAATTGTGAGAATACTTGATAATTATCATCATGATAATGATGAAGTGACGTGATTTATATTGCAAAAATATTACCAACATTGTCATATTGGTAAATTATAAATGCTAAATGACAGTAACATTAGTGACAAATTTGTCTTCTCTGTTAACAGTTTAACACTTGGTACATGTAGGACACATCCACACACGTGTGACTTATACATACACATGTCACAAATGTAAATTAATGTTGACTATTAATTCCTAGCATTACAAAACACCAACATTGCTAAATATAAGATGTAGTACGCATTGTTGTGATTGCAGGCATTCATGCATGGAGTTTTATGATCAGTCAATTTCATCCGTGATGAATGATCTCCCGTAAGTAAAGAAATAACTACAGTTATCCCCTTGTCTCCAAACACCTCTATATTACATTAATGGAATTTATAAGGAAACATACATAAAATGTGATGAAATGGGAGTAATCATTTTCTAATACAATGCACATGAAAGCTCAAGAGTAGCTAAATGCATATACATGATACAGAAAGTACATATATGTAACATTTGTGTTTAAACCAATATGTTGGGTTTTGACTTCAAATAATTATAGGAAGATTGATGTAGGCACATCTTATGAGAGATGTCAGCAAATATACATACCATGATCAGTCATACTGGAGATATACCTATAATGCAAAGGAACAATATATAAATTGCAAACATTGACATGCCATCTTCAGTACCGTAAACAACACAGCAAAGTGTGTATTTGGTGTTAAATGTGCAACACCATGTATATTTCATGACATTCAAAATGTAAATCAGGCTGGTGTACACATCATATGGATGTACATGTTACACTGCACCAATAACATTGTATGTAAGTGTAGCGGTCATGTAAAATGCCTACAGTCATCTCTCCTGCTGGCAGTAAGGCCTGGTAAGTGTGGGCATGCCAGCAGTAATCATGGAGGTTTTACCTCACACCCTGGTGGGGTGCTCTGTGTATGGCTGGGACTGGTCACATGCTCTGACTCCATGGTTAGTGATGTCAGAGATGTGTCAGCCTCAGAAGCTTACATAAGGCACAGCACTGTGTTCTAAAGTTAGTTGCTGGAAAGTTCTACCTGAGTTGCTGTCTAGTTCAAGTCCAGTTGAGGAGGAGTTCTGTCAGTTATGATATAGTAACTCCATGGGAGGCTGTGTCCAGGGACCTGGCACAGGACAGTGATTCCTGCGGGAATAGTGAATCCCTGATCTAGGTGATATACCTATCAAAAGGGAGCACTGGCGGGATGAGCGGCTGAAGATACTCCTTGTGGAGGGCAGTTGCCCTGCCGTGTCAATAAAGATGAGTTCAGCCAGAAACCCTCTCGTGTATCTATCTGGAATGAGTGTACAGAGAGGAGCACCACGGAGGAGTTCCTCGCCAGGATCATCCCCTTGCGGACGCAGGGACCCTGGTGAGGTGGAGGCGCTGCACTGGAACTAGGTGAGACTCAGCACACTACCTCAGCTGCCTGTCTGACGGGTCCTCCCCACACACCATCATGCGGGAGACTCAGGAGTCCTGTAGCCAGCAGGTGCACCATCAGGCATATTCACACTGTAATGGGGTCCGGTTAGACCACAGGGGCCAATGTGAGATTGGGTGGGTCAGGCCGGGCCAGAAATACCGTTACATTTGGAGGCGAGCTGCTGAGATCAGATCCGTCAACAGGACAGGCTTTTAGCTAGGTCACTTGGAAACAGGGAGAGTGTCTGCTGCCACTTTGTGCTGAGTAGGGACGGACCTAGGGGTAGTCAGGGGGCTGACGGGATATTGTCAGTTCGCAGGGACAACCTAGGGGCCTGAAGGGAGTGAGGGGTCTGGAGCGGGCTATAGCTGACCGAGTCACCTTGAGGCAGTGCTAGTTGGTAGGATGCCAGAAGGGACAGCCTGTTAACTTGGTCAGGAGTCCTGGAGAGGGTCTGCGCTAGGCTGACCAAGACAGGTAGACGCCCCAAGTACTGCATGGCAGAGCCAGCCAGAGTACCTAGCCATTCCAGACACTCACCGTAGGGAGCACAGACTGGGAGGAAGGAGTCACAGCAGACACTGAGAGAGTGAGCCTAGCCTGAGGTAGTGCAACACTGGGTCACACCTAGATAAGGTACACATGTGGTGGTGCATCTGAGCTAATCTTTATTGTACCGGTGTGGTGGCTGCCCCGCAGAGTGGAGCCTCATGTACGACAACTGTTATGAGAGAGTGGAGGATCCGCGTGGCGCGGAGAACGTAAAATGGCGGACAGAGGCTGATGGGGAGGGCACCCGTGGCGTGCAACCCACTGAAGAGCAGACTGTCGCTGAATTGTCCTTAACGAGTTTGCTCTGGAGAGGAGCAAAGGCCGTGGCTGCCCCGTTTTTATCCTGCCTGGGACAGCGAGGGGCCACCCTTGAAGAGTGTGAAGAAATTGTTATAATTGGGGGAGAACCCCGTGAGGAGAGCAAACAGATGGACTTTTTGGGCTCAAAAGTCAACCAAAATGGCGGTTCCCGCTTGCTAGGGAAACCGCATGGGACAGGCGCAGAAAAAATGGCTGCTGCAGGACTTGCACAGAGCTGGCCGGGAATGGCGCGAACAGCAGAGCCCCGCCCTGATGGGGGGCATGGCGCGAAAGCTATGGCTGCGCCGGGATGGACAGTGACTAATTCAGCCCCTGTGCTGAGTCAACCGTTGAGTTTATGGGACCCTCCCCTGATTTCTACCAGGGGGAGTGACTTTCAATTATGGCCTGTGGGGATGCACCCACTGGGCCCAGGGACTGATATTCAGACGGCGCCACTACAAAAAGTAGTTCCGGCCGTGGAGGTGAATTGCAAGAAAGGATACTTTGCGCAAAAAGCTGCTGCAAGGAGAAGGCGGGAACTAGCCGCGGGAAAGGAATCCAGCTCTGAGGAGGAAACTGGCGCGAAAACGCAGACCGCGCCCACCAGGACTGAGAGAGGTGCGGCCTTAATTAAGGGGCATGATATTCCCCTGTGGGACCCGCCCATTATTGCAACCCCTGGGGGCGGGTTCCAACTCTGTCAGAGAAGGGAGGAGCCGAAGCAGGGAGTGGCGGATCCAGCAACTTCCACCAGTCAGTTGCGAGGAACCACAGAGAAGGAGAGACCTGTACAGGAAGTGACTCCTGTACAAAGAATGGCCTGCTCCTCCACTGTGGGCACTATGGTCTCCACCCAGCCCTACTCAGTGCCCGGCGGGGTGCTGGTGGTGAGGGTGGCCAATACTGAGACGGTGGTCGGGCTCTGCCTACAATGCGGGCTGCCCGGAGGTACTGTGAATACGATGGCACGTTGCCCTCATTGCGGGACTTTGTATCTGTGGCCTATGCCCACATTCGTCCCAATACAGCCTGCTGACCCCCCGGTGGATGTGACACGGCGCTCTGCTGAGTCCCCGGGCGCGCTGTGGATCAACCGCGCGAGTCCCGGAGACAGGGGACTGGAGCCGGTCAAGTCGGCTGGGTCACTGGCCATTGAGGCGGCTGGATTAAACCCCGCGACAGGGGCAAAGAGACTTTCACCCCGCCCCGCGACCCCTAGGTCGGGGCGAGGGGACTACTCTGATGAGGACCTTCGTGAGCTGGCGGTAGCAAAAACGGAGCGGAAAAGACAGACGGGAAGAACAACGCCCCGTGGGGTGAGTGACCGGACGTCCCCCGCAGATCGGCGATCCGACCGACGGAGTCCCGCCATCCCAGGACCTGGCGGAGATGGGAGAGAGACGCCTACATCCCTGCGGACGGGTAAGCCAAAAAGCCCTATCTCTTACCTGGTCACAACAGACGGCGAAGCGCTGGAAGGGCCGCGCCAGGCCCAACGCGCACGTGGAGGAACGGCATCACTTCCGGTGGCGACGGCGGAGCAACCGGATGTCGTCGTGGAAGAAGAGATCCCGCATGGGGGTCCAACGCGAGATGGCGACGCTTCCGGTTCCGGGGAGGACGTCACTTCCGGTGGCGACGGCGGAACCCAGGAAGGGGAAGCAGCTACGCTTCGGCGATTGGGGGAAGGTCCCCGACCGCTCGTATTGCCCAGAAAATGGAGAGACGGTTTCAGGACTGATGAGGGCGAGGAGACATCTTCCTTGGACCGGTCCACGGACAGTCAAGAGCGGGTAATAACCCCGTGGGGTCCTGTTCCATGCCCCTATACCCAACCCCATGCCCTAGCTAATGTCCCTACCCCTATCACACGGTCACCGGGTTCACCGCCCAGCTTGGAACTTGTGGACATACCTTTGGGGGGGGAGGAAAAACGGACTGGGGAGAGGCAGCTCAGTGGAGCTACGGAAGGTGATTCACGGGGAGGAGGGGAATTGAGGGTGGCGGATACAGCACCCCAACCGGCAGTAAAGGCTCCGGGGTCCTCGAGGTGGTTCAACTCGCGATCCACAAGGTCGTCAGGGGTATTTTCATTTGACGACGACAGGGAACCAGGACCTAACCCATTTAAGGAGACCCGGTGGTGGGCCCCGTTATTTGAAGGGTACTCCGCGTGGATGGACCGTACTCGGTTCCTCATCCGGCGGGAGGACATGGTAGATTTCTGGTGGAGAGAGGGAGAGTTTACACCCGAGCAGAGGGACAGGGAATTACAGGAGAGGTGGTTCCAGCTGGAGCGTAGAGACATAGCGCCCATGGGTCCCGACACACTGTCAGATCCAGTCGATCCTGATGAGCCCCTATCATGGGTGTTACCTGGGAGGGCAGGTAATGCTGATCTGACCAGGGTCAGTAGGGCGGAGAGGGCTATAATAGTCAAATATAAAAAATCCCATGGGTTGGAGTATCCCTATGTTCCGGAGCCCTGATGGATGAAATTGAGGACAATAGGGAAATGTGGCTCCAAGAAACTATAGAGCTGTATTTAGCCAATAGGGGGAGTGACATTGTAGGTAAGAAGGCGGAAGAAAGGATAGACACCCTGATGCGAGTGTGGAGCATAGGGAGAAATGTTCACAAACATAGGGTGACCTATGTGCCAGAGAGAGGATCACCTAGGCATTATTATGTTACGGTCCTGGATATGGGTAACCGGGAAGTGAGGAAACCTGACCCAGATCACTATTATTAAGGGGGTACTGAGACATTACGCGGGTTCGTAGCTGCTGGTCGGGGCGGGCATGGCGGATGACTGTATTCATGTGTACTGTATTATGAGGAAATTTGTGTGATGTTAATTATGTTTTGTGTTGCAGTGCTTCCTGGAAAGAGGTATGCAAATTTAGGTCCCAGCGAGGACGATGGGATTCACCAGGGGGAGAATGTAGCGGTCATGTAAAATGCCTACAGTCATCTCTCCTGCTGGCAGTAAGGCCTGGTAAGTGTGGGCATGCCAGCAGTAATCATGGAGGTTTTCCCTCACACCCTGGTGGGGTGCTCTGTGTATGGCTGGGACTGGTCACATGCTCTGACTCCATGGTTAGTGATGTCAGAGATTTGTCAGCCTCAGAAGCTTACATAAGGCACAGCACTGTGTTCTAAAGTTAGTTGCTGGAAAGTTCTACCTGAGTTGCTGTCTAGTTCAAGTCCAGTTGAGGAGGAGTTCTGTCAGTTATGATATAGTAACTCCATGGGAGGCTGTGTCCAGGGACCTGGCACAGGACAGTGATTCCTGCGGGAATAGTGAATCCCTGATCTAGGTGATATACCTATCAAAAGGGAGCACTGGCGGGATGAGCGGCTGAAGATACTCCTTGTGGAGGGCAGTTGCCCTGCCGTGTCAATAAAGATGAGTTCAGCCAGAAACCCTCTCGTGTATCTATCTGGAATGAGTGTACAGAGAGGAGCACCACGGAGGAGTTCCTCGCCAGGATCATCCCCTTGTGGACGCAGGGACCCTGGTGAGGTGGAGGCGCTGCACTGGAACTAGGTGAGACTCAGCACACTACCTCAGCTGCCTGTCTGACGGGTCCTCCCCACACACCATCATGCGGGAGACTCAGGAGTCCTGTAGCCAGCAGGTGCACCATCAGGCATATTCACACTGTAATGGGGTCCGGTTAGACCACAGGGGCCAATGTGAGATTGGGTGGGTCAGGCCGGGCCAGAAATACCGTTACATAAGCATACTAGAAGCATGAATGAGTATGGGCATAATATGTGTATTGTGTTAGCATAAGGAACAACACAATGCTAAAATATTAGTGCTTTGTTACCCCAGTTGTATTCACATGCACACAACTAAAGTACAATTGAAGAGGGATTATATAACCTGTGCAACAATAACATACCGGTGCCACATCCCTTTGTGCACACAGCAGAGAAAAGAAAGGTGTGCAACCCATATTCATCTGTGTCCTACCAGAAGGGTATATAAAAAAACATTATTGTTAAGATAACATAATGTAAGTATAAAAGTAGAACTTGGAACATATATGTTTTTACTTACAAGAAAAAAATGAATTGATGAGATTCTGGCGTGTCTGGCCACCACTGGCTGTTTGTTCATTTTCAGCAGCTACATGGGTGGAATGCTCGTCTACCAAAGGCTCAGCTAGGTCTGATTGTACATTGTGCCTGAGTGCAACATTGTGCAAAATGCAACAGGCAAGGATAATATCAGACACTTTTTGAGGCTTGTATAGAAGAGCCCCACCAGTTCTGTCCAGACACCTAAATCTGGTCTTGAGTAGGCCAAATGTCCTCTCTATAACAGATCTTGTAGATATATGGGCTGCATTGTACCTCTCCTCTGCTTCAGTTTGAGGGTTTAGCACCGGAGTCAAGAGCCACGGCCTAATTCCGTATCCTGAGTCACCTATAATGAATGGAGCACAAATAAGCTGACATTAGTGATCAAATTGTACAATGCCAACATTCCTAAATAAAAATGTGTTTTGTGTTATAACATGTAAATGTGTACTCACCCAGCAGCCAACCATGTTCAAAATGTCCCTCTTCGAACGCATGGAAGACTGAAGAGTTCCTCAAGATGGAGGAATCGTGACTGGAACCAGGGAATTTGGGTACCACATGCATTATCCTCATCGTCGCATCACATACCACCTGTACATTGAGTGAATGGTAGTGCTTACGATTGCGGTACACATGCTCACTCTGACTAGGTGCAATCAAAGCAACATGTGTGCAATCGATTGCACCCAGCACACATGGTATCCCTGCTATATTATAAAAGCCAGTCCTGACTTCCAGCCACTCTGTCGCCTCTGTAGGAAAATGAATATAATTCCTAGCGCGTCTATTGAGTGCATAGAGAAACTGGGTCAAGGCCCGCGAGAATGTAGATTGCGAGACCCCGCCCACTATGCCCACAGTTGTCTGGTATGACGCGGAAGCAAGATAATGTAATGAGCACAGCATTTTAACAAGCCCAGGGACTGCACGACCTCTGGCTGTGAAAAAATCTAAATCTCCCCTTATCTCCTGATAAAGAGCTAAGATTGCTGCTGAACTCAAACGATAGCGACTTACAATCTCCTCCTCACTCATCCCATCTAACAGGGTTCTCTCCCTGTACAGACGCGGACGAGGCACAACTTGTCTCCTCTGTCTTCTCCTCTGATCTCATGTCCCTCTCCCTGTCTCTGTCGTATCCGCGTGACTGTCCCTGTCACTGTCCCTCGGTGTGTCCCTCCCTTGCCCTATATGATTGTCTTCATCATCAAGCATGTCATAGAAAAGAATGTTCCTCCGTCTCCTAAACAATCTCAACATTTTGAAATGAGTAGCTGTGAATGATCAGGTAATGGGCGTCCTTTAAATAGGTATGTGATGATGTCAGGTGACATAGTAAAATGCAAGGTGTTACATTAACATAATAAAGTACTTCTGTGGCAAGCTGTGTGCAGTTCTTGTTATAAGTATTTGTTGTGTGTATTCTGCAGGGAATGATGATATTTGGCAATGATGTGACGTGAACCTTTGTAGAAACATTGCTTGCAAATAAATAGTTGCATGTGCAATGCATGTAACACTTGTGAACGCAACAGTCAGTCATGTAATTAGGCAAAAAGGCTGAGATTGACGTGGGAAAAGTTTTGTGTAACATGTGTAATTAGGCATGTTATTGTGACATGTTGACAACAATGAATAGTCGTGTGCATATGCATGCATTTCTGTAAGGAGGATAGTTGGTATAGAATGAGTTAACAAGGTGTCCCAATGCTGAATTACTGTACATGTGTGTATAAGTTAGGTTGAAGTGCTTGTAATGCTACGGTTACAATGTAAACATGCAATGTGATTAAGCGTCCAATAAGTGACGTCATGAAAATAGGGAGGACCCAAAACTAGATGTAAACATGAGAATTTAGATGTACATGAACGTTTAAAGATGCGTGTCACATTACAAGCATTGTGTAATGTAAAGGAACATGAATATACGGTGTATGTGTGACTTGTGTGTCATGTGTAACATCATGTAAATAATTGTTGCTCAGTTCATAAAAATGTGTGATATGATGTGAGGTTCTCCTTTAAGAGTTGAGTATAGTATTTTCCCTTGGCACATCATCACATGATGAGTAATGTGACCCGCAAATGCTGCAAACATGTAAAAGTATAATGTTATGCAAATAATACACGTCAGCTGTGACACAATGCAGGGAATGCCCCCACACTGTAATGCAAATGACGTTTGTATTGTGAGCAATGAAACGTAAACAGTACTATACTGTTATACGTCCCCGCTCCATTGACTCCATTGATGTACAGAAGATTTTTTTTTTCTAAGTGCCGTTGCGGCAGCCTTAGCGATCGTTCTCCCCTCCAAACTGCCAACTTTAGTTGGCGGGAGAAATTGGCCATAACATCTCAATTTCGTAGTGCCGATCAGGCCCGATAAGCTGTTTTTTTTTGTTGAATCCAGCCGATTTAAAAAAGTGGCGATCAGTGGCGAAAACAGGCTTATCGGCAGCCGACTGGCCATAACAAAATAATCGGCTCCGAAACCTGGCGATATCAAGCACTTATCGGCGCTTACTGAATCTCAAACCCAATTTTGGCTATAAAATGGCGATAATTCCCTTATCAACGCTTACTGCATGAGGCCCAATGACTATTATCCACAAAAGGATAATAGTGCAGTTGTCCATTTACAATACATACACACCAATAAAGACATTAAATACATGTAGCACTCACCCATGTACGGCTGCCCGATGAAGGCCATCCTCATCTTCATCCTGCCCATGCCCCATCTGCTTCTGCAAAACAGACACAATAATTAAAACATTCTATGTAATGTCCCCTAACCCCTTAATCACCATAACGGTTATTAACCGCTACAGTCATTAAGGGGTTAACCCACCATCACCCACATACCCTCCCCCACTAACCCCCCCAACCCTGAGGCCCAACCACCCTCACCCACTATCCACAGGGGAGTACTACCAAATACCCTTGGGGCCTATACCCCCTCCCCCAGCACATACAGTACAATAATGAGCCAAATAATTATTATCCACATAGGTATAATACATTATTTGGCCATTATTAAACACATTCAATACGGTAATAAAGTGATTTAAATTGTACTAACCTCATCAATAAGAAGTCTCCATCGCCAGCATAATCCTTGGTGTCCGTTGCCAAAATAATAAATAGCCAAAACATTTGAATACCAGTAACATAACACTGAACCCCTTAATCACCTTATCGGGTACTAACCTGAAAGGTAATTAAGGGGTGAAGCCATCCTGCAATGCCAACAACACTTATACATAACATCCTCAATGATTTAAAAACCAATTGCCTAACCAAATTCCATTTAATCATTCAATCTGAAGGCTCACATGCCTCTTAAAACATTGCATTTACAGTGTATACATGTAGCATAACATGTAAACTACATGTACACGCTGCAAATCAATGTTAACAATACAATAATCCCACTCAAATCGCCATACATCACAAGAAGTATATTATTTAATCCAATTAACTCACCATCAATGAATTAACACACATCAATTACATCCCTAAACAATTAAAATACCATCCATAACAATTACACAATGAACTAAAGCTATCGTAACAGAGAACCACTTCAAAACATTGAAAAACGTACACCAACAATTACAATATACTAAAGCAAGGCTTTCCATAACCTACTGTACGGCCTAGAAGCCCAAAACTTACATCTCTCTAATAATAAAATACATTTACCACACATCTATGCATAGCCACAATGATTAACAATACAGAATATCAAGCTTTAACAACAGTATCATTTATTACCCTGTATATATATATATGTAGACATACATACATACATACATACAGTGGCAACAAATGATATGCATTTTAAAAAATGAAGACATGAAAAAGCAACAAAAAACACAGTTACATTCAATACATTTCTTTCTTAAACTTACCATTACTTGCCCCCACCGACTCCCGTTGATCAGCTTACTCACGAACCAATCCACGACACCATCCACGACACCATCCACGAAAGAATCCAGGTACAGGAAACCATGAAATAAAAAAACATTAAAAATTAAACATTAAAATAATACAACATGACAATCAAGGGTTGTTCTAGTTTTAATCCATGTGAATCTGTAGAGTAGGGATGGAGTTCCCACGCTCTGATTGGCTGCCGTACCATGTGAGTCCGGCCATGTGTCTTTTCATGACGTTTTCTTAAAGGCAATTGCAGCAAATCCATTCTGATTGGCTGTGCTGGCATTGCCTTTAAGTGACGTCATCAATTTTTTGTACATCGGCCAAAACACATGGTTTTCACGGCCCAATCAGGGCCGTGGGAACCATATGACGACAAATGTGACGTCATAGGCCTTTAAAAGCCTATGGCGTCTCATTTTGAAGACAGACGCCGAGGAGGAAGGACCTCCTCCTGAAGATTGAAGACCTGGGCGTGGCACCGGACGTCAAGAAGACCCCGGAACAAGGTATTTTAATACAGATTCACATGGATTAAAACTAGAACAACCCTTGATTGTCATGTTGTATTATTTTAATGTTTAATTTTTAATGTTTTTTTATTTCATGGTTTCCTGTTCCTGGATTCTTTCGTGGATGGTGTCGTGGATGGTGTCGTGGATTGGTTCGTGAGTAAGCTGATCAACGGGAGTCGGTGGGGGCAAGTAATGGTAAGTTTAAGAAAGAAATGTATTGAATGTAACTGTGTTTTTTGTTGCTTTTTCATGTTTTCATTTTTTAAAATGCATATCATTTGTTGCCACTGTATGTATGTATGTATGTATGTCTACATATATATATACAGGGTAATAAATGATACTGTTGTTAAAGCTTGATATTCTGTATTGTTAATCATTGTGGCTATGCATAGATGTGTGGTAAATGTATTTTATTATTAGAGAGATGTAAGTTTTGGGCTTCTAGGCCGTACAGTAGGTTATGGAAAGCCTTGCTTTAGTATATTGTAATTGTTGGTGTACGTTTTTCTATGTTTTGAAGTGGTTCTCTGTTACGATAGCTTTAGTTCATTGTGTAATTGTTATGGATGGTATTTTAATTGTTTAGGGATGTAATTGATGTGTGTTAATTCATTGATGGTGAGTTAATTGGATTAAATAATATACTTCTTGTGATGTATGGCGATTTGAGTGGGATTATTGTATTGTTAACATTGATTTGCAGCGTGTACATGTAGTTTACATGTTATGCTACATGTATACACTGTAAAAGCAATGTTTTAAGAGGCATGTGAGCCTTCAGATTGAATGATTAAATGTGATTTGGTTAGGCAATTGGTTTTTAAATCATTGAGGATGTTATGCATAAGTGTTGTTGGAATTGCAGGATGGCTTCACCCCTTAATTACCTTTCAGGTTAGTACCCGATAAGGTGATTAAGGGGTTCAGTGTTATGTTACTGGTATTCAAATGTTTTGGCTATTTATTATTTTGGCAACGGACACCAAGGATTATGCTGGCGATGGAGACTTCTTATTGATGAGGTTAGTACAATTTAAATCACTTTATTACCGTATTGAATGTGTTTAATAATGGCCAAATAATGTATTATACCTATGTGGATAATAATTATTTGGCTCATTATTGTACTGTATGTGCTGGGGGAGGGGGTATAGGCCCCAAGGGTATTTGGTAGTACTCCCCTGTGGATAGTGGGTGAGGGTGGTTGGGCCTCAGGGTTGGGGGGGTTAGTGGGGGAGGGTATGTGGGTGATGGTGGGTTAACCCCTTAATGACTGTAGCGGTTAATAACCGTTATGGTGATTAAGGGGTTAGGGGACATTACATAGAATGTTTTAATTATTGTGTCTGTTTTGCAGAAGCAGATGGGGCATGGGCAGGATGAAGATGAGGATGGCCTTCATCGTGGCAGCCGTACATGGGTGAGTGCTACATGTATTTAATGTCTTTATTGGTGTGTATGTATTGTAAATGGACAACTGCACTATTATCCTTTTGTGGATAATAGTACTGTTGCCCATTACTGTATTGTATGTTGTGCATTGCTGCTATGTTTATTGGGGGCATTTGTCCCCAATAAACATGCTACTATGCGTTAACCCCTTCATTGCCTTAGCGGCTATCCGCTGTGGTAATGAAGCAGCATTAATGTATTTTAATAATATTGTGCGGGAGCAGGAGGCCCCCTGAGCTGAAGCGCATTTATTTGTGGCTCAGAGACCCCCTGCTTCCCGAGTTACAGGCCCCGGTTTGGGCCATCGGTTACAGTGTGGACGCCATATTTGTTGCGGGAACGCTATAAACATGGCGGCGACACTGCCACCCGATGACACATACCGGGGCCTGTAACTCGGGAAGCAGGGGGTCCCTGCTCCACAAAGCAATGCGGTTCAGCTCAGGGAACCCCCTGCTCACTGTACAGTATTATTAAAAATACATTCATGCTACTTCATTACCGTAGCACATAGCCGCCAAGGTAAGGAACGAGTCTTTATTGATGTGTGTTTTTTACTGATAGTGTAGATATGCAGAGGGTCTCCGGAGCAGAACCGTATTGGTTTCAGCTCCGGGGACCCCGTGCTCCCCGAGATACAGGCCCCTTTTGGGGTGCCGGTATCCCTCTGCTTTGTTTACAGGTCGCGGTCACGTGATCGGGACCTTTAAACGCAGAGGGATACCGGCACCTCATAAAGGGGCCTGTATCTCGGGGAGCACGGGGTCCCCGGAGCTGAAACCAATGCGCTTCAGCTTCGAAGACCCCCTGCACATGTCCACTATCAGTAAAAGTTGTTTTTAAATACTTTATTTGTTGCCGATGTTTGCGCTGAGAGAGCGGCTTGTCTCTCTCAGCTGCAAACATCTATCGGCAGAAAAGGCCTTATCGGGAGCCAGGCTGTATCGGTACAGGCTCATCGGCAGCTTTGCTTTCGCAGTGCTTCGGCAGGGATCGGAAGGATTCGGCCCTTACTGAATACTGCGAGGGCAAATCGCCCAAAAAAAGCCTTTTCGCTATTCTTGCCGAATATTTTGTATCGGGGCTTACTGCATGAGGCCCTCAGTTCCTTGGTTCCTGCCCCCAGTATAAACAATTAGGGCAGTTACCTTTTGATCACTGGACTATGCTAATTCTTTCAGGATGCTCTCCCTGCCCTATTAGCATAGCAGATGGGGTCTGCATTTTCAGAGCAGATCCAAAATCCCATATACACTTTAAATAACTTCATAACTTCAGTTCAGTGATACTTACTGGCACGCGAGACATATTAATACATTCTGGCACGCATGACGCTCCCAATCAAATATTACAGTGTAATACTAAAATTAAGAGAGATATTAATATCTGGCTCTTGGTACCTGCTAAACATCAGGTGTCTGTAATCGTTAGTTGCGGCTCGGTTCCCCGGTTACACATATGCAATTTTTAGCACGTTCAGCCGAGGACATCTCATAATATTCTTATATTTAATAAGGTCACTCATTCTGTAGCCCCACTCCTAAATCAGGGCGTTTGGCCAGTCTACCAAATGGGGTGTCTGGCAGGATACTATGGTTTGTAAGTGTGAGTTATAACGCTCACAAACAACTCCAGCTTCATGCAAACAGGTAGAATGGCTTAGCCTTTGATCAGGGGTCTGCTTCCTAAACATTTGGTCGCATTCCTTAGTGGGCAGGCATCTTTGAGGGTAACTTAAACAAAGGGCTATAATCACTATTCAACTATTAACCCTTGCCCTCCCGGATGGATCCCAGTGTTTGTGTGGTGCAGACACTGGAACAGAAACAATACATTTTTACAGGGGAATAAACATTTGGATACTGAAGC
Source organism: Ascaphus truei (assembly GCF_040206685.1). Lineage (NCBI taxonomy): Eukaryota > Metazoa > Chordata > Amphibia > Anura > Ascaphidae > Ascaphus > Ascaphus truei. The sequence continues at coordinate 435,699,385 of NC_134485.1, read as the reverse complement.
AAGGTAAAAAACACATTGCTAGACCTCAGTCCAGTTAACCCCTTGCTTCCAAGGTGAGAGTAGAGGGGGGCCAAATGGGGTGTAACCCCTATAATCCCGGGCCAAATCCCCTCTCTTTTGACACCTCCCCTGCTCAAGGGGTGCCTGGTGCCCCAGCTGCCTTTCCTGGCACTGGGACACCATTGGCACCCTTGAAGCACTCAATACGTCCTGAGGGGTTGGCCTGGCAAAATTGTCCTCTGGCATTGTCCAGTACATTGTCCTGGCTACAGTGGATAGTAAAGTCCAGATCCTGCTGAGCAGGGCTCCACCGTGGCCGCTGGGCATTCTCCTTTGCCTCCCTCTGCCCCCCACCCAGTGCCTGGTGAACCAAGTCCATGGTGAAGGGGCCCCTTTGCAGACCAGGCTGCACACTGCCCAGAGACTGGCATGTCTCTTCACCAGCAAGAGACCAGCTATCAAGCACAGACCGTCGCTTTCCTGTCAACCAAGTCTGGGAAAGAACTATGTCACTATCCTGTAGGGACCCTACCTGCCCTGGCCCTGTGCCCACCTGTAGCTGCTCCGCTATACCCTTGACTCTCCTCTCTGGCTGCCTATCTACCCACAGCCCCTCCTCTGGGAACCCTGGGGAATCTGTCAGGGGGGTCACTCCTGGCCAGTCAGAACAAGGGACCTCCTGCCTACCTAGCCCATCCCTAGCTTCTGCCAGCTGCCTGACACCCCACTGACCTCCTATCTCCCCCTGCTCCAGTGTCTCCCTGCCTAGCCTCCCCTAGGCCCAGTACCTCAGCCCCTGCTGATGACTCCTGCTGCTTCCCTCCCCGCAGCCCTCCTGCACTCCTCTCCCCCCTGTGCAATCCTAACCCAGACATTGGAACTACCTGAGTGCACCTACCTCCCTGACCTTGTCTCCCCCTTACCAGGGATGAGCTCAGGGGCACCTCTCCAGATGCAACCGCCTTAGCTCTTGGCTGGCATGTATCCCTGGGGTGGCACAAGCTGGCCACTGCCCATGATACACCCAGCCCATAGCCAGGCTGCAACAGGGGGTTGCTGATCTGCGAGACCCCTTGAGGCTCTGCCAGGGTAATGGGGAACTCTAGCTGCCATACCTGCTGCTTTCCCTCCCTGGCTACCACTAGCCCTTCTTCTCCCACAAAGATCTGATGCTGGCTACCTACCTGCAGCCTCCCCTCACTCCGCTTCTCCCTAGCTAATCCTAACCTGGATCCTAGGGACACCTGAGTGAGGCCATCTCCCTTACACTGCCTCCCCATTACCGGGGATGAGTTCAGGGTTGCTGGTGCAGATGCACCCACCTTAGCTCCTGGCCGGTAGGTAACCCTGGGGTTGTCTAACTTTGCCACAACCCCTGATACCTCCAGCCCATAGCAAGGCTGCCACAGTGGGGCTCTTAACTGAGAGTACCCTTGCTGCTAGCTGCCCTACAAGCTGCCCTTCCTTCCCCTCCCCTGGTGCCCCTATCTCCTGCCACCCCCCGGTCACCCCTATAGTGAAACAACAGTGTACAGTCATAGGAAAAAATAAGTCAGGGTCAGTCTGCGACTTGGTCTGGCTTACCTCGCTGGTCCTCGCAGAGACCGCCGCCTTCGTTGGTCCCGATTGCAGGGGGACTGGAGTGGCCGCCGCCGACATCATCTGGGCCGGGCAGCAACGGGCCGCTGCCGCAACAGCGCCCGGACTTGATGCAGGTAAAACGGTGCAGAACAAGGGTCCCAGGTCTTTGTGGAGTAACACGGCTCCCGCCAAACCAGGAAAAATAACCCCCTCCCGCAATCCTTGTCCCTCCCCCCAAATAAAATTGCCGCCGGCAGGATGCCGGAGTGGCGGCTTCTACTCCGCCACCGCCGGTTCTTCGCCAGGATCAGATGGATGGCCGCCGCTCTCCGCCGCTGTTGCCGATGCAGCTCAGCCAGGTTCTCCAGGGCTCATCCCATGAAGGGTTGTTGCCCTGGCTGGGCGGGAGCCATCAGAGGATGCCGCTAACTGGATCATCTTTTCCGCAGCTTGTGAGCGCTGGCCCTGAGGGGCTTCTTCGCCCGACCGCGCACGGTCCGTGCACCGGGCATCATTGTGGCCCATTTGTTGGCAGTGCCGCAGCGCCTACCGGAGCTTCTCCACCACCGGTGGACTACCACCCGCAAGGGGCAACAGAGTCCAGAGCAGAGTTGCTTGAGCGCCGGGCTCATTCCGGAGCTCCTCCCCGCCGCCGGTGGACTACCCCCCGCGAGGGGCTGCTGAGTCCAGAGCGAAGTTGCTCGAGCGCCGGGTTCTGGGAGTGGGTAAGCGGGTTGGTGCGGTACCGACGCCAGGAACTGGGTCCACATCGCCGGGAACCACGTCTTGGCCAGCGCACACACCAGTGCTAGCTTTTTCAGGGAAAATGGACGGGCCACCGCATCGCCGTTACCTCTCCTGGTGCAAGACTTCCGTGGTCTCCGAGACCACCCGCTCCCTCCACAAGTCTCTGCCGTCCCGGAGCCGGGTCCATTCCCTGCTCTCCGGGCGGTTTGATGGTTACGGCGGCTGCAGCGGTGGATCTTTGCTCAGCCTGCTGGGTTTCATGCTCACCGATCGCTGCTTTTCTCTCAGCCTTGCCGGCTGCTGGTCCCCGCGTCAACTTGATGCACTCCTCCGGTCTCGGTGCCTGGCTCCAATCAGACGGATGGCCGGCACTTTGGTTCTGGAGGCAATGCTTCTCACAAGTAGGGGAACAGTGAGGAGGTGCCATATCTTCTGTTATATGTTATACACTGGCGACACACTTTATTCGAGCTCGGCTAGTCCTACGAATTCGGGTATACCCGGGTGTATTGAGGTTTGTGACTGTTTTCTGCCCGAGTGCATTGAGGTATTTTCCAGGCAGGGATTGAAGCATTTTATTCCCGCTGGCTGCAATACTGCACAGTATATATATATATATACTGCATTACAATTCATGAATTTATGCCATCTGGTAGACACGCGAAGCATTGCAGCCTATTAAATCCTAATCATTATCATTTAACAGATCAGCCGCCCGTCAGTCAGGCATGAACCCAGGCTGGGAAGGCAAACGCAACGGGGCTTGTCAGAGGTGAGGAGCGGCGCATTCCAGGTATCTGCCAGGTACATACTGGGTATTTGCTCGAATAAAGTGTGTCGGTGCAGTACACTGTGTGTTCAATATCTTTAGTCCCAGGAACTCGTAATTACTCTCGAGTTCCCACTATATGACAGAGTCCCTCAAAACACTGTAATATAGGTCCAGTTCAATCCCACCACTGCCACCAGTTTTATTAATAGCCTGTGATGGGAGCTTTGTGACAGGCTATAAATAATACACACCAAATATAACTGGGTTGAACTGAATGAGGCTTAGATATGATAAAATATAATTTATTCCTTGAAAAAGGTGACCACAACAAGATATACAAATAACAAACAAAATATGACACTTACTTAAGATGGAAATGATGAAACAGTCATATCTGGACTGGCAGTTCATACAGCAATCTTCATAATCATCAAGACACGAAATACATGAAGCACATACATGACGACATTTGACTAAGGGCTGACTCTGGTTTAAATACCATTTCAAACCCATCTCTAGGTGCCGATTTGGCTAAAAAAATCTCTTTGAAGCAGATTTTGGCTTCCATTGTAAGTGTGAAGTATCACACTTAAAAACACCCAGTTCCTTGGTTCCTGCCCCAGTATAAACCATTAGGGCAGTTACCTTTTGATCACTGGCCTATGCTAATTCTTTCAGGATGCTCTCCCTGCCCTATTAGCATAGCAGATGGGGTCTGCATTTTCAGAGCAGATCCAAAATCCCATATACACTTTAAATAACTTCATAACTTCAGTTCAGTGATACTTACTGGCACGCGAGACATATTAATACATTCTGGCACGCATGACGCTCCCAATAAGACTATTACCGTGTAATACTAAAATTAAGAGAGATATTAATATTTGGCTCTTGGTACCTGCTAAACATCAGGTGTCTGTAATCGTTAGTTGCGGCTCGGTTCCCTGGTTACACATATGTAATTTTTAGCACGTTCAGCCGAGGACATCTCATAATATTCTTATATTTAATAAGGTCACTCATTCTGTAGCCCCACTCCTAAATCAGGGGCGTTTGGCCAGTCTACCAAATGGGGTGTCTGGCAGGATACTATGGTTTGTAAGTGTGAGTTATAACGCTCACAAACCACTCCAGCTTCATGCAAACAGGTAGAATGGCTTAGCCTTTGATCAAGGGTCTGCTTCCTAAACATTTGGTCGCATTCCTTAGTAGGCAGGCATCTTTTGAGGGTAACTTAAACAAAGGGCTATAATCACTATTCAACTATTAACTCTTGCCCTCCCGGATGGATCCCAGTGTTTGTGTGGTGCAGACACTTGAACAGAAACAATACATTTTTACAGGGGAATAAACATTTGGATACTGAAGCAAGGTAAAAAACACATTGCTAGACCTCAGTCCAGTTAACCCCTTGCTTCCCAGGTGAGAGTAGAGGGGGGCCAAATGGGGTGTAACCCCTTTAATCCCGGGCCAAATCCTCTCTCTCTTGACAGAGAGGAGGAACCTTCTGCATGGAGTACTCCAAAGAAATGAGCGGCTAAGTGTCGGCCGAAATGAGGGGCAGTCTGCTTATGGAGATGACATTAAAGATGCCCTGGTTCAAAAGATCCCTTCTGTGTGAGTGTGGAGTCATTCAGCAGAAGGATGCACCAAGAAGGAGTTCCCCATCAGATACATCCCCCTGCTGCCGCAGAGATCCTGATGGGGTGGAGGCGCTGTACCAAAAGTGACATAGTCCAAAGATGTTAGGCAGCTTTCTGCCCCATTTTAGAGCAGAAAGTGCAGGAATAGCTAAAAATGATCCGTTCCACAGCTTCACATTAACTCAGGCAGCTGGATGGAAAATCCAGACCACAGATTACAATGGCTCTAGTTCTCCCTCACCTGCTCTTCTAATCACATGCACAGGTATTTAGAGCAGAGAGGTTTTGCATTTCACTCTCTCTCCTTGGAGCCTGGAGGCTGGGGGTATCGCTGCTCCCCTGCATCCAGTATCGGGGTTGACGGCCCCTCCACGTATCACAGTACCAGAGGATTTGCCTGGACTCCACGAACAGATAAGACAAAACAAATGGTTACTGCTGTTGCTAAAAGACTGTGCTGTATCTTGTGTTCCTAAATGAAAGAGCATTGTTTTAAGCTGGGGAACCAGTTTAGTTGGCCAGCAGCTGTTAGAGAGACTAATTCTGATGTGTAGTTAGATCCCTGAAAGGGATAGGATTTTGCTTATATGATTTTGGTTTTATTTCTTGAAATAACAGTGTGGGAAATATGGTAACACTGAAATATGTGAACTGCTGAATGAAAGTATCTGAGTACCTCTAACCTTCACATGTTAAAGCTGCAGTACCTTACTTGGATGAAAATAAAGCAGGCAGAAGCCTGAGTTAAGCAGCATAATACTTTGCCTGATCCTGTTTGTTGTATAATTAACCCAAGAAGACTGTGTCGGGAAGAACCCAGACAGACGTCAGCACTACAAAAGAGGGGCGTTTGTCACACAAATATGAGTAGGACTCAGAGACACTACCTCAGACGCCTGTCATGCTGATATCCCCACTAATACCCAGCGGGAGACTGAGGAGTCCTGTAAGCCAGCAGGTGCAACACACACTACACAGACATGTAATGGGGCTAGTAGACCACAGGGGCCAATATGAGATTGGGTGGGGGCCAATAACCGTTACATTTTTAGAGGCGCTGCTGAGAGACCTATCAACAGGATAGGCTTTTGCTAGGCACACTGGGAAACAGGAGAGTGTATGCTGCCAGTCAGTGCTGTGGATGGGACGGAGCCTAGGGGTAGTCAGAGTATGGTAATATACTTGTCTAGGACAACCTAGGATCCTGAGAGGAGTTAAGTGGGTCTGGAGACAGGGCTATAGCTGTTCTAGTCACCGTGAGGCAGCTAGTCGTAGGATGCCTGAAGGGATAAAAAGTAGTAGTGAAAGAGCAGAGCACTGCCAAAAATAATAAAGAGGGCTTGATGTAAAAAATGAGTTTATTTATTAGGCATAATAGCCAAAAAAGGACAGACACACTAAATTGAAAAACTCTGACGCGTTTCCCGCCGTGGAGGCGCTTTATCAAAGAGTACTACTGCTCCATGGGAGTCGGGTTATATAATGGTCAGAGGCTAATGCACGCCCACAATAAGGTCAATGTAAATGGTATAAGCTGAAGGGTATGAGTAATCAATTGAATCCTCCGCCCTGCAAAATCTACCCCTAGAAGAGTGTCCAAAGCCTCTGAGCATCACACAAGTCCAATGGAGCTTAACAATAAACAACAATTAACATATTAACCAATCATCAAAGTGGAAGACTAATATCCCAACAAAACAATACTATATAACATGTAGTCAAAGAAAAATAAGTATGTCTAATGACAGATAAAAACTATATCTAAGTTTATACAATAGTGTAATATATGTATATGTGAAAAATTAATGATATTATCCCTTAATGTTTAAATGTGGTCTAATGTGAATGTGATATAATATGTGAAAAAATAATAAAGAATAAGTGAATATAAATGTGCAAATAACCAATAAATATATAATGAAAATAATATTAGTCTTACCAATAAATGTGTAAAATAAATGCAATAAAAACAAGAAAAAAGTATAATAAAAAACCCCAATTACAATGTAATATATTATTTGATAGTCACCAATGTATATAATGAAATAACAAATTTCATGTCCTAAGTTGATATCAGTGTTAAATATAAGAAAAATAATCTGAAATATAAATATAATAATAGATGTATAGTATATGTATATATATTGAATATATGTATAGTATTTAAACAGATGTTTAGATCAAAAATCACATAAACATAAATGAAGATCATAATATGGAGACAATTCAAACACATGGGATTGATCATTGAACACAAGCTGACTGAAAGAGCATCATTGGGTACTGAAATTAAATCTCTACAGAACAAGCTAAAATCCTACGAACACATGGAACATTTTTCCAATAACGATAAAATATTGTTGTCCAATATAGAGGCTATTGAGGACACAATTATGGAAAAAAAGCAATCTAAATTCGAACGAGATCGCTTGGACTACGAGAGAAACCAGGTTTATACCTGGGAAAGACCTGGGAACCCTAATTCAAACAGAGGTAGATCTAGAACCCCCTCATATCCGCATGCACATAAGGATAAAACATCCAGTACACCGAAGAAATCCATACTAAAGTCAAAATATACTGACACTTCTAGCTCCGAATCTGATACCTCAGAGAATGAGAATAAATACCCATCAGTGTCCTTTGATATCACATCAGACACATGGAGAGGAAAAAGCCCCTCGGGCCATACAGCACGAAATGACGCCATACCCAGTACATCAGGTTATTTTTCCCAATCTACCAGACCACAGGAGTCAAAAAACTACCAAGGACAAGGAGGTCAAAGAGGAAGAGGGGGAATAAGAGGGGCAGCCAAGAGGAAAAAATATACCTAACCCCTGAAGATTGTAATGTCATTAATATCTCACATAAGACATTGACACCAGGACAATTGTCCCTACTCAATCGAGGACTGAATTTTGCCCCTCAAAGTGACTTTGACCTGTTTGATACTTATATTGACCTACAGCGATTCACTCGTAAACTGTCATTGAAAAAAATCTTTTGTAATAGTTCTAGGAATACTGTACCCATTATATGTAATTCTGTGGAGTCACCTCCTGTTCACAGGGGAGATGACACAACAGAACAAGCTTGCTCTGATTTTACATTTAAAGATTATTGCATGATCTCTGATTTAGAAGATTTGCGTATGGAACAAGAAATGGAGAATGATTTTGAGGATGTGTCTCTTTCTAATTTCCTTAGCTTTGAACATACCACATTTAGGAAGAAATCTACTTTTTGTCCTTATGGTTCTAAAAGTGCCTTCATAACCACTTTTGAGAGATTGGTGGAAAAGGATCTGAGGATTCTAGCTGAGAATTGTAAACGTGACCCCTTTTGTGGCAACAATCTCACCACCCTTGAATTACAAGAATTACAAATCCTAAAAGAGGATAAAAGCATTGTTATCAAAAATGCTGACAAGGGTGGTGCGATTGTTGTACAATCAGCTGAGAATTATAGGCAGGAAGCCCTAAGACAGTTATCGGACAATCAAGCATATTGCAAATTATTGTCGGACCCTACCACCAATTTCTCTCATGCATTGAATGATTTGCTGCTCCTGGGTAGAGAACTTTATGTATTAAGCAAAAAATAATTTGAATTTCTGTGCTCCCCTAACCCCATAGTCCCCATCTTTCACCATCTCCCAAAGATCCATAAATCGCTCACAAACCCTCCGGGACGTCCCATTGTGGCGAGTATTGGATCTTTGGGAGATGGGCTCTCTCGATTTATAGACGCATATTTGCAACCAATTGTACAGTCACTTCCATCCTTTTTGAAAGACTCCAGTCAGTTAATCTTTGATCTTAATAGAGTACAATGGCGAGAGAGTTATAGATGGGTGACTATGGACGTTACCTCTCTTTACAACATCAGCAAACATGATCAGGGCATTTTCGCCGTACAGCATTTTCTAAGATTTTCTCACTTATCACCAGCACTATGCACTTTCCTATCAGATTCCATCACTTTTTTACTCACTCACAATTATTTTTCTTTTGACTCACAATTTTATTTACAAATTCGGGGCACTGCTATGGGCACTTCTTTCGCACCCTCATATGCAAATCTTTTTATGGGGTTGTGGGAGTCTGAATTTATTTTTAGTGCCAAAAACTTTTTTCGGCACCAGATTAAATTTTATAAACGATACATAGATGATCTTCTGTTTATTTGGGATGGTGATTTCACATCATTAGAAACATTTATTCACTCACTTAATATCAATGATCACAATTTACATTTCACGTATCAGGAGAACATTAATCACATTTATTATTTGGACTTAATGCTGTATGTCGATATGCGGGGTAGCATCCAAAGTGACATTTACAGGAAACCAAATGCACGTAATTCCTACCTAAGAGCAGACAGTAACCATTCAAAGTCCCTTAAAAAGGGCATTCTCAAAGGACAATTTACACGACTAAAAAGGTTGTGTTCTACTGAGGAATCATTCGATGTACAATCTAAAGATCTTATTACAAGATTTCTATCTAGAGGTTATAATCGATATGATATTATTGAAGCTCATTCAATTGTTAAAACATTAGACAGAAGAGATCTTCTACTCTCCTCCAAAAAGAGACTAAAACATGATGAGGCAACAACACCATTGTTTATTACGCAACAAAGCAGGCAGACAAATCATATACGATCTATTATCCACAAACATTGGGACATCTTGAAACAAGACAAAGATTTGACTTCAGTTCTTGTTAATAAACCAAAACTTGTATTTAGAAAGGCCAAATCGTTGGGCACATTCCTTTCCCCTAGCCTGTTTGATTCCAGGATCAACAAAAGTAAGATACAAAATATACCCAAAGGGTTTTACTCATGTGGACACTGTGGGGTATGCAAGTTCGCGAAAAAAAGAAAAAAAGTTATTTGCACAAACCCCAAAAGAGAACATACCATACACACCTTCATCAATTGTAACTCTAGTTACACTGTATATCTTCTAAGATGTGGGTGTGAGAAGGGATATGTGGGTCGCACTAAACGACCCCTCAAAATCAGAATTATGGAACATGTCCGTGCAATTATCAAAAAAGACCAATTCATCCGGTCTCGAGACATTTTTCAATTTGCCCAAAGGGGACTATAAAAAACTTCACATTCTCAGGTATTGATCATATACATGCCCCAATTCGGGGAGGTGATAGATTGGGCATGTTGAATAGGAGGGAAATGTTCTGGATGTACAGCTTAGATACAATGCAACCCTCTGGCATAAATATTGATTGGGAATTGAAGCACTTTTTATAAACAATATACTTATGTAACAGTTTCCATTCTATTATTTTTGTTTAACTTTTTCAATTGGTTTATTTATGTAGTAAGATATTTATCCTTTATTTTATATATTTTCTTGAAGATTTGTTTCTAATATTATGTTCATGTTTAATTTATCATTATATTTGGATATTCTGTTTATATGACTAATTGTAGCCATATCCTTCTATTTTTTGTGTTTGCAAATTACACTTATAAATTGTCTCCATATTATGATCTTCATTTATGTTTATGTGATTTTTGATCTAAACATCTGTTTAAATACTATACATATATTCAATATATATACATATACTATACATCTATTATTATATTTATATTTCAGATTATTTTTCTTATATTTAACACTGATATCAACTTAGGACATGAAATTTGTTATTTCATTATATACATTGGTGACTATCAAATAATATATTACATTTTAATTGGGGTTTTTTATTATACTTTTTTCTTGTTTTTATTGCATTTATTTTACACATTTATTGGTAAGACTAATATTATTTTCATTATATATTTATTGGTTATTTGCACATTTATATTCACTTATTCTTTATTATTTTTTCACATATTATATCACATTCACATTAGACCACATTTAAACATTAAGGGATAATATCATTAATTTTTCACATATACATATATTACACTATTGTATAAACTTAGATATAGTTTTTATCTGTCATTAGACATACTTATTTTTCTTTGACTACATGTTATATAGTATTGTTTTGTTGGGATATTAGTCTTCCACTTTGATGATTGGTTAATATGTTAATTGTTGTTTATTGTTAAGCTCCATTGGACTTGTGTGATGCTCAGAGGCTTTGGACGCTCTTCTAGGGGTAGATTTTGCAGGGCGGAGGATTCAATTGATTACTCATACCCTTCAGCTTATATCATTTACATTGACCTTATTGTGGGCGTGCATTAGCCTCTGACCATTATATAACCCGACTCCCATGGAGCAGTAGTACTCTTTGATAAAGCGCCTCCACGGCGGGAAACGCGTCAGAGTTTTTCAATTTAGTGTGTCTGTCCTTTTTTGGCTATTATGCCTAATAAATAAACTAATTTTTTACATCAAGCCCTCTTTATTATTTTTGGCAGTGCTCTGCTCTTTCACTACTACTTTTTGACCTTCTCCCTGCATTGCAGCACGCACCGGCACTTCATACACGGAGCAGCTGTTCCACCTGAGAGGATTTCCTTCACTAGCTGCGTAGTGTCTTGGACATAGCCAGTGTGCAGCCGATAACCCCTTCCCTCACCTGCTCCGGGATACTCCAGCATTGACGAACCCAGCTTGGAGGTTTTGAGTGTGTCGTCCTCCCCACCAACAGCCGCCACTTACCCCCCTGCAGCAACGGACCGGTTCATCAGGAGATTTCCAGCAGGCACCCGGTTAGACGGCCAGAGACTCTGCTTGCAGGGCTCCATTACACCTGCCAGTCTCTTTCACCGGGTCTGCCGCACGTTCAGCCGAGGAGGTTAACACCAGCAATCATCTCCTCCCGGGGGGGTGTGCTCCATCGGCGTGGGGACATCGTTTCCAACGGCTCCAAACAGGTGAGGTGGGGGTATTCAGGCCCGCACACACCATCGGCATACCAATTGGGACACCCTTACCGTTCATTCATTCAGTATTTGGTTTTCTATTAAGTGCTTATTTTTTATTGACTGCCTGGCATATTTGTAGCACCACCAGGGGATTATCCCCATTTTTCTCACATGCCTGAAGGGATAGCCTGGTTAACATGGGTCAGGAATTCTTGAGAGGGTCTGCGCTAGAGGTAGCCAAGAGAGGTTGACGCCCTAGTACTACATGGGAACGCCAGAGTACTCTAGCCAGTAACCAGGACACTTACCGCAGAGCACAGACTGGAGGAAGGTGGACACAGCATACACAGAGAGAGTGAGCCTAGCCTGAGGTAGTGCAACATGAGTCAAACGTACATTAGATACATGTAGGTGGTGCACTGGCATTCTTTATTGCATCAAAATGGCAGATGCCCCGCAGAGAGGAGCACCATGTGTGATAGTAGAAATTACCAAGTAAATATGGCGACCGCACGAAGTGGAGTTCCGCGCGGTGCGGACAATCCAAGATGGCGGCAAGCGCCTGATGGAGGGAGCGCACGTGGTGTGTACACCACAGAGGAGCGAGCTGCAGAAGGGACTTTTGCAAGCATGTTATGGAGTGGTGCCAAGGCTGTGGGCACGCCATTTTTCTCCTGCCTATGATCCCGGGGTGCTACCCTGGAGGACAGTGTTGAGGCCATTGTTGTTATGTGCGGTGTGGATGGAGAACCTGATTGCCAGACGGTGATCAACCGACAAAAATCTAATTCTGTTGCTATAGTGAATGGCCGTGCAAACCAAGATGGCGGTTCCCGCTTCCTTTGGAGACCGCGTGGGCCGAGTGAAGAGAATTCTGCAAATGCTAAGATTGCAGAAAGTTGGCCGGGATTGGCGCCAAAAAGAGAACCCCACCCTGCTGGGGGGTATGGTGCGAAAGCTGTGGCCATGCCCAACTGGACTGTGACAGGTTCAGAGCCAGTGCTGGGTCACCCCAGTAATATCCACCAAGAGGAGGGGTCCCTATCTTTGTCAAATGAGAATGGAGCTAGCTGAGGGAGGAGTTAAAGGAGCGACCCCTGCCCTTCAGTTGTGAGGAGCTGGTGAACAGGAAAGACCACTGTGCAAAGTGTCCCCTGTAACCAGTATGACCACGCCCGAGATGGACATTTTAGCTCACCCCTACTCGTTGCCAGGAGGCTTTCTGGTGATAAAGGCGGGTGACAAGGAGACATTGCGGTGCCTGTGCATGCAGTGCAGGTTGCCCGGCGGAGAAGCCAGCACGACGGCAAGGTGTCCCCAATGTGGCCTCTATTATCTATGGGCCGTGCAGCCCTTTGAGCCTGGACATGCCGTGGAGGTGGGAGCAGAGACAGCCAAGCTGACGGCTGGAGCCTCGCCCAAAGTCAAGACAGAGCAAGCTGATCCCGGAGAATAGGAATCCCTGCTAATGGTAGCACCGGAGAAGGAAATTGGGGCCTGCAACCGCAGCGAGAACCCGGAACCTCGCTGTCGGTACCCTGTGGAAGTGCCACTACCAGCGTCGGAGTCTGCTTCCTCGGACGAGGAGCAGACCAGCCCATCGGTGGTGATGCGACTACTGGCAGGCCACTACAGCGGTGCTGAAAAAAAGCCAGCACTTACCTGCATCATAGCGGAGCAGAGTTGAGAGAGTCCGCGATCACCTGCGCTGGTGCGACCGGAGCCGATGAGTTCCACGGCCGTGGTGACTCCCGGAGTGGAAGGCGGAGAAGATCGCATCGGCAGCTGATGGAGCGGTGAGACACCTCCTTGCCCTCCACAGGCTCCGATGGCAGTATCGGAGATGGAAGGCACGGCCAAGTCCCGAGCAGAGCTCCAAGCTGAACCATCACTTCCAGCGGCGGATGTCGTTCTGGAAGAAGAGGTTCCGGTGGGGAACCCAACCCAAGATGGCGACGCCTCGTCCCACGAGATGGATGACATCACTTCCGGCGGACACTGCAGAACCGGATGGAAGATTGCTGCGCCCTCGCAACAGCCATTCTGTAGCAGATCGTCTGGAGTTGGGAAGAGCAAGAGCTGGCAGGCCCTGCGGAAGCCTGGGAACCAGGATACAGGTGAGCCTGAACCCCAACCCATTGGTACCGGCCGAGGTATCGAGAAGTTGCGGGTCATAGTACCGCATCGGCCGTATGCTGTGCCCTATGCCCTGCCCCCGGCCATACCCCAAACCCCTGCCCCTGTCACCTCCTCACCTGGGTCCCTATCAAGCCAAGGGTTGTCTGGGGAGTCCCGGGATACCTCCGATGAACGGACTAGGTCGAATCTGGACTGGGGGGATTGTTTCACATCTGATGATGGATCGGGGAGGGAAATGCTTTCGCGTAAAATGTCATCCTGTACGAGTGATACTGATTGTAATGCCAATGTAAGATGTAGGCCCAAGTCCCTTGGGTCCAATTCCAGGTCCACAGGGACATCCGGAATTTCTTCAGGGGGAGAACTGAAGGAAAGTGATATAACAGTTACCGTAACAGAGCAGGCAGTGGAGAAAGAAACCAGATGGTGGGCTCCAATGTTTGAGGGGTATGAGGCCTGGTTGGACCGTACACGGTTCATATTAATGAGAAGTGATATAGTGGACCACTGGTGGGATGTAGGTGAGTTCACGGATGAGGAGCGCTTAGAGGAATTAAGACTAAGGTGGTATGATATTCAGAAGGGCGTAGTTACTCCCAAAGGGTCGTCCATACTTTATGATGTGGCTGCTTCAGAAGAACCATTATCATGGGTGCTGCCAGGCAGGGCAGGTAATAAGAAACTCATCCGCACTAGCAGGGCTGAGAGAGCAATTGTTGCCAAGTATAAAAAGTCTCATGGCCTGGAGTATCCATACGTGCCTGAACCTCTGATGCAAGAGATCGAGGATAATAGGGATACGTGGTTGAGGGAGACTGTGGAGGAGTATATTATGTCCAAATCAGGTGGTCATGCAGTGTACAAGACTGAGGAGAGGATATCTTATCTTATGAGAGTATGGAGTGTTGGGCGCAACATCTTCATGAATAAGATGGAGTATAGGCCAGAGAATGGGCTGCTCAGGTCTCACAGCATTACTGTAAAGGATGCCAATGGAAGGGAGGTGCAGAAACCAGACCCTAGGCACTATTACTAAATAGATTCTCCTTAGGAGCAGTACCGTTCTGCAGGTCAGGATGGGGCTGTTATATGATTATGTTTCTGCTGAAAAATATGTTCTGTGATAATGTATTTCTATTCTAACGTGTATTAATGTGTTTTGCAGTGCTACCTAAAGGAAGGTTCAGCAAATTTAGATCCCAGCCGGGGCCGTTGGGTTCCACCAGGGGGAGAATGTAGCCATGTGTAAAATTGGTGTACATATCTCCTTCATACTGGCAGTCATCCTGGTAAGTATGCAGGGTTGCCAGTAACAATCATGGAGGTTTGCCCTCAAACCTTGGTGAAGTGTCATATGTAGCAAAGGAAGTGACAACATGCTTTGTGTCCACTGTTAGTGTCACAGAGGTGGGTCTGTTTCTGGAGCCTATATAAGACACACCACTGCCTAAAGTTAGTGGTTCTGTTCCTATGTTATTCTGAGTGAAGTGTCTGCAGCAGTACCAGTCTGCCTGTCAGATACATCAGAGCAAGCTGAGTACACACTGTGTCCAGGGACCTGGCACAGCTGGTGGATCTCCCTTAGGGAAGAGGTGGAGAACAACTCAATTAAGAGAGGAGGAACCTTCTGCATGGAGTACTCCAAAGAAATGAGCGGCTACGTGTCGGCCGAAATGTGGGGCAGTCTGCTTATGGAGATGACATTAAAGATGCCCTGGTTCAAAAGATCCCTTCTATGTGAGTGTGGAGTCATTCAGCAGAAGGATGCACCAAGAAGGAGTTCCCCATCAGATACATCCCCCTGCTGCCGCAGGGATCCTGATGGGGTGGAGGCGCTGTACCGAATGTGAGTAGGACTCAGAGACACTACCTCAGACGCCTGTCATGCTGATATCCCCACTAATACCCAGCGGGAGACTCAGGAGTCCTGTAAGCCAGCAGGTACACCACACACTACACAGACATGTAATGGGGCCAGTAGACCACAGGGGCCAATATGAGATTGGGTGGGGGCTATTTGGACACTCCCTGGCAGAGAGTCTTATAGACGTTTGAATGAGTATGATCCTACTTTGCAATAAACTACTTATTATCAAATGAACTCCGTTTGTCAGTTTGGAACATTGACAACTATTTAACACCTCAAGTCATACAGTAAATTGCATACTACACAGGGGGGTGTTAGGTTTCAGTCACAGATAACATTCTTACAGTATATGCACCTTTTTTAAGCTAAGCTTTATTCACTGTACCATCACCAGAAGAAGAGAACAGTGTATCTC
The DNA here is from genome assembly GCF_040206685.1 of Ascaphus truei. Taxonomy (NCBI): domain Eukaryota; kingdom Metazoa; phylum Chordata; class Amphibia; order Anura; family Ascaphidae; genus Ascaphus; species Ascaphus truei. The sequence continues at coordinate 435,683,351 of NC_134485.1, read as the reverse complement.
GAAAGCTTGGACAAATAAAGGCATTTCGTTAGCCACAGAATGGTATTGTCTATTCATTTAATATATATATTTATAAAGTGTATCCATTGTTTTGCTACTATAAGAAGAAATTATTGGAAACAATATAACACAATTGTCTTTTTTATTTGCTTTTCCCTTTTTTCCTATGATCCATGCACCTGAGGATTCTTCTCTTTGCATCTGTACTCAAAGGGGCCTTGGAACCCTCCGCTTCTGAGTCCGGCAGCAGGATTAAGAAAAGTTTTGAATTCTTTCGATTTTTTTCAAATACTGGACTTTCATATTCATCACTTGTATGTATGTTTACATTGAACTAAAACACGAGATTTGCATTTACAAATGCAGCGGCCGTTATTCGAACATTTCACGTGCTGTATACCTCGCAATACCCATTCCACGGCGCGGGATATCTTCCAACCGTTCCGCCTTAAGACGCGAGCGCAGGCGAGTGCAGAAAATGGCATTTTTGTGTTCTGGTTTTTAAACACCCGCAAATTGACACGGTAGCACAGTACTGTACTCATTACAATTCATTCATTTCTGCCACGGATACGCGAAGAATTGCAGCCAAAGAAACAGAATCCATTAAATTTAAACAAATCAACCGTGAGTGTCTGCTGTGACTGGCGGCGTGAATGCCGCGTGGAATACAGCAGAGAACACGAAAACGGCTCTGTGAAATGTTCGAATAACGGCCGCTGCATCTGTATATAGATAAATTGTGTGTCCATATTGACCCACTGTGCGAGGAAGTTCCCTTTATTTAAATATTAGAATTTGACCGTTAGCGCTCCTTTCTCTCTCTCTTATCCTTACCTGTGTCCCTGTGGCCCAGGCTTCCTCTACTCTCATATTACCCCGGGGTACTCGCTGTCTCTTCCCTGTCTTACCTGAGAGGTGCAGTGTTCTAGTGAGGGGTGCAGTCAGGGTGAGGTGCTGAAGTTGGCAGGTCACGCCGTTGCTCTCCTGCTCCCTCAGCTCCTCTGTCACGTTCACGCTGGACGTCTTTGTATAAGATCCGTCCTCGTTCTCTGTTAGGTTCTCCTCTGTCTGGAGACCCACCAGGGAGAAGCTCCAGGAAATGTTCAGCTCCGGAGGGTAAAATCTCTCAGCCGTGCAGACAAGGAGCTGCCCCCCTGCTCCCATCCTCAGGGTTATTGCAGGGGTCCCTGGGAAACAAGCAGCTTGTTAGTGCAGAATTACATTGATAAAATATATTATTTGTGTCCCGCTGCTCCCATTTCTCCCCCCTCTACTCAGATTTCTCCACCCCCCCGCTCCGATTTCTCCACCCTCTACTCAGATTTCTCCACCCCCCACTCCGATTTCTCCCCCCCTTGCTCTGATAGCCCCCCGTGTGTATGTTAGAGTGTATGAGAGTGTCTGAGAGAGTGGGGTCTATGCAGTAAGAGCCGAAAACGCACTTTTGGCAGGGGTTTGAATTCGCCATGTGTTTGGCGAGTTGCTCTCACGGTATACAGGAAGGCCCGAATACCTGTGAGAGCAACATTTCCAAACATTGCGAGATGCCGGTATCGAGACGGTCTGCCTGCCGAGAAGGGCTCCCCCCCGCCAAGATTTGCCTGCAGCAAAGAGAGATCCACCATTCTCTATTTTTTAATAACATTTTTATTCATAGTGTAGATGTGCAGGGGGTGTCTGGAGCTAAACCGCATCGGTATCAGGTCCGGGGACCCCCTGCTTCCCGAGATACAGGCCCCATTATGGGGTGCCGGTAATTAAGGGGTTAACCCACCCTGCCCCGAAACCCACCCACGAGGCCTAACCACCCTCCCCAGGCAACTACTCCCACCCTTCACCTATTCATTTGTACAGTGGCTTCATCATGCCCATATATTATATTATAATATATATATATATTTGGCTAGGTGCTGTGTTTTCTTTGGAGATGAGTTTTAATTTCTTTTGCAATGTGCTGTGTTTTTAATTTTGCAATGTGATGTTTTGAGATTGAGATTTGATGTTTATATTTGTGCATGTTTGGGTAATCCTTAACCATGCTGTGTTCCTCCACTCGTTCCTCTGAACGCCTCTGGAGGAAATCTCATACTCTCGCAGACTTCCTTCACTACAAATTTATGCTATCTTGTTTCAACTCTGCCCTCTCGCAACTACACAAGCCTACTTTTCTTCACTAATCAATATGCAGAAGTCTAACCCATGCCGACTGTTCTCTGTCTTTGATACTCTACTCAAACCACCCTCAGCTGCCTCTACTTCCTCCATCTCCGATCAGGACTTTGCTGACTATTTTAAGGAAAAGGTGGAATCCATACATCAGAACATACCCTCTGTTTCTTCCTCCCATCCTACATCTCTTCCTAACTCTCCACCTGCCTTCCTTGACTCTTTTTCCACTGTCTCAGAGGAGGATGTGTCGCTGTTGATCGTCAGTTGCCCTTTGACCCCATTCCCTCCCATCTCCTAAAACCTCTTGTTCCTACTATAATCCCTACGCTCTCACACATTTTTAACTCCTCCCTCTGCTCTGGAACCTTTCCATCCTCCTTCAAACATGCAACAGTCATACCATTACTCAAAAACAGCAAGCTTGACCCTACCTGTCTTTCTAACTATCGACCTGTCTCCCTCCTGCCTTTTGCCTCTAAACTCCTTGAATGTCTTGTATTCTCTCGCTTGCTCCATTTTCTCAACACCTATTCTCTCCTAGATCCTCTACAATCTGGCTTCCACACTGCTCACTCCACGGAAACAGCCCTCACTAAAATAATTGACGACATCCATGCTGCCAAAGACAGAGGTCATTACACTCTGCTCATATTACTCGACCTCTCTGCAGCATTTGACACCGTGGACCACCCTCTTCTCCTTCATATTCTCCATACTCTTGGTATTCGGAACAAAGCTCTATCCTGGATCTCATCCTACCTCTCCCATCGTACTTTCAGTGTCTCTTCTGCTAACACCTCCTCCTCCTCTATTGATCTCTCTGTGGGGGTACCCCAGGGCTCTGTCCTGGGACCTCTTCTTTTTTCTCTTTACACACTCTCTCTAGGTGACCTAATAACATCTTTTGGGTTTAAATATCACCTCTATGCTGACGACACACAAATATACTTTTCAACACCCGACATTACACCTGCTGTACAAACCAAAGTTTCTGAATGTCTCTCTGCTATATCATCCTGGATGGCCCTCCGCCTCCTTAAACTCAACATGGCTAAAACAGAGCTCCTCATACTTCCTCCCAAACCTGGCCTACTACCTCCTTCCACATTACTGTTGGAACTACGATCATTCACCCAGTAGCCCAAGCACGCTGCCTAGGGGTCACACCCGACTCCTCTCTCACATTCGCCCCTCACATTAAAAACGTTTCTAAAACCTGTCGCTTTCTCCTCCGCAATATAACAAAGATACGCTCTTTCCTCTGTTGCTCGACTGCTAAAACTCTGACTCAGGCCCCCATTCTCTCCCGTCTTGATTACTGTAACCTCCTGCTGTCCGGCCTTCCTGCCTCTCACCTGTCTCCCCTACAATCTATCCTAAACGCTGCTGCCAGAATCACTCTACTCTTTCCTAGATCTGTCTCAGCGTCTCCCCTCCTCAAATCCCTCTCCTGGCTTCCGATCAAATCCCGCATCTCACACTCCATTCTTCTCCTCACTTTTAAAGCTTGACACTCTTCTGTCCCTCCTTACATCTCAGCCCTAATTTCTCGTTATGTACCATCCAGACTCTTGCGTTCTGCTCAAGGATGTCTTCTTTCTACCCCCTCTGTATCTAAAGCCCTCTCCCGCCTTAAACCTTTTTCACTGACTGCCCTGCACCTCTGGAATGCCCTTCCCCTCTGTACCCGACTAGCAGCCTCTCTGCCCACCTTTAAGACCCACCTTAAGACACACTTGCTTAAAGAAGCATATGAGTAGCACCGTGGATATTCTGAACACATGATACATAAAGCTTGGCCCCCTGCAGACGCACTTACCAGAACTCCCTCCTACTGTCTCTGTACGTTCTCCCTACCTACCAATTAGACTGTAAGCTCCTCGGGGCAGGGACTCCTCTTCCTTAATGTTACTTTTATGTCTAAAGCACTTATTCCCATGATCTGTTATTTATATTATCTGTTATTTATTTGATTACCACATGTATTACTACTGTGTAGCGCAATGTACTTTAATGGCGCTATATAAATAAAGACATACAATACAATACAACCATTTCTTTGTATATTGTTAACCATGTGTTCTGGTTTTTAAACACCCGCAAATTGACACAGTAGCACAGTCCTGTACACATTACAATTCATTCATTTCTGCCACGGATACGCGAAGAATTGCACCCAAAGAAACAGAATCCATGAAATTGAAACAAATCAACCGTGAGTGTCTGCTGTGACTGGCCGCGTTAATGCCGCGTGGAATACAGAGCACACGAAAACGGCTCTGTGAAATGTTCGAATAACGGCCACTGCATCTGTATATAGATACATTGGGGGTCATGCACTAAGCAGTGATAAGTGGGTTTTCTGGGTGCTATGCACAAAGCAGTGATAAGTGCTTTTAAGTGAGATAACTGCCTTTATAGTGTGATACTGCCTGTTGTGAGATTCACAAAGCAGTGATAACACTGCAGTATCGTGCTATAATGGCTTTTTATCTCACTTAAAAGCACTTATCACTGCTTAGTGCATGACCCCCATTGTGTGTCCATATTGACCCACTGGGCGAGGAAGTTCCCTTTATTTAAATATTAGAATTTGAACGTTAGCGCTCCTTTCTCCCTCTCTTATCCTTACCTGTGTCCCTGACTGATCTCCATGGCCCAGGCTTCCTCTACTCTCATATTACCCCGGGGAACTCGCTGTCTCTTCCCTGTCTTACCTGGGAGATGCAGTGTTCTATTGAGGGGTGCAGTCAGGGTGAGGTGCTGCAGTTGGCAGGTCACTCCGTTGCTCTCCTGCTCCCTCAGTTCCTCTGTCACGTTCACGCTGGACGTCTTTGTATAATATCCGTCCTCGTTCTCTGTTAGGTTCTCCTCTGTCTGGAGACCCACCAGGGAGAAGCTCCAGGAAATGTTCAGCTCCGGAGGGTAAAATCTCTCAGCCGTGCAGACAAGGAGCTGCCCCCCTGCTCCCATCCTCAGGGTTATTGCAGGGGTCCCTGGGAAACAAGCAGCTTGTTAGTGCAGAATTACATTGATAAAATATATTATTTGTGTCCCGCTGCAATAAGAGAATAGACTTAATGGCCCATACTGTGGGTTCTCTCTGCCACGGTGTGAATGTGTCACTGTGAGAGGATGTAATGTGCAATCACATGCTACTGTCACCGTGTCACCGTGTCACTATGTCACGTTGTGATGTCAGGCGCAGTCTCAGTGATGCAAGGTCATTTCTTTCATGGGAGTTTCCAACATGATATTCCACCAATTAGCACTATCGGCATTTAATTAATTACCCTCTATGGGTGATAGGGGATGAAAACAGATTTAATGAGGACAACCGGCACATTTGAAAACAATGGTATATTATTATTATTATTATTATTATTATTATCTCTTATTTGTATGGTGCCAGTATATCCGCAGTGCAGAAGTTATACGTGTATGTATTTAAGGGACAGCCCCAGCTGGCACCAGACTAAAGTAATGGCGCCGGGATAAAGTATTGGCACCGGGATAAAGTAATGGCACCGGGATAAAGTAATGGCACTGGGATAACGTAATGGCACCGGGATAAAGTAATGGCACTGGGATAACGTAATGGCACCGGGATAAAGTAATGCCACCGGGATAAAGTAATGGCACCGGGATAAAGTAATGCCACCGGGATAAAGTAATGCCACCAGGATAAAGTAATGGCACCGGGATAAAGTAATGCCACCGGGATAACGTAATGGCACCGGGATAAAGTAATGCCACCGGGATAACGTAATGGCACCGGGATAAAGTAATGGCACCGGGATAAAGTAATGGCACCGGGATAAAGTAATGGCGCCGGGATAAAGTAATGGCGCCGGGATAAAGTAACGGCACCAGGATAAAGTAATGGCACCGGGATAAAGTAATGCCACCAGGATAAAGTAATGCCACCAGGATAAAGTAATGGCACCGGGATAAAGTAATGCCACCGGGATAACGTAATGCCACCGGGATAACGTAATGGCACCGGGATAAAGTAATGGCACCGGGATAAAGTAATGGCACCGGGATAAAGTAATGGCACTGGGATAACGTAATGGCACCGGGATAAAGTAATGGCACCGGGATAAAGTAATGGCACCGGGATAAAGTAATGGCACCGGGATAAAGTAACGGCGCTGGGATAAAGTAACGGCGCTGGGATAAAGTAACGGCGCTGGGATAAAGTAACGGCGCCAGGATAAAGTAACGGCACCGGGATAAAGTAATGGCGCCGGGATAAAGTAACGGCACCGGGATAAAGTAATGGCGCCGGGATAAAGTAATGGCGCCGGGATAAAGTAACGGCGCCGGGATAAAGTAATGGCGCTGGGATAAAGTAATGGCGCCGGGATAAAGTAATGGCGCCGGGATAAAGTAACGGCACCGGGATAAAGTAACGGCACCGGGATAAAGTAATGGCACCGGGATAAAGTAATGGCACCGGGATAAAGTAATGGCACCGGGATAAAGTAATGGCGCCGGGATAAAGTAACGGCACCGGGATAAAGTAACGGCACCGGGATAAAGTAATGGCACCGGGATAAAGTAATGGCGCCGGGATAAAGTAATGGCACTGGGATAAAGTAATGGCACCGGGATAAAGTAATGGCACCGGGATAAAGTAATGGCACCGGGATAAAGTAATGGCACCGGGATAAAGTAACGGCACCGGGATAAAGTAACGGCACCGGGATAAAGTAACGGCACCGGGATAAAGTAATGGCACCGGGATAAAGTAATGGCGCCGGGATAAAGTAATGGCACTGGGATAAAGTAATGGCACCGGGATAAAGTAATGGCACCGGGATAAAGTAATGGCGCCGGGATAAAGTAATGGCACCGGGATAAAGTAATGGCACTGGGATAACGTAATGGCACCGGGATAAAGTAATGGCGCCGGGATAAAGTAACGGCGCTGGGATAAAGTAACGGGACTGGGATAAAGTAACGGCGCCGGGATAAAGTAACGGCGCCGGGATAAAGTAACGGCGCCAGGATAAAGTAAAGGCACCGGGATAAAGTAACGGCGCTGGGATAAAGTAATGGCGCCGGGATAAAGTAATGGCGCCGGGATAAAGTAACGGCACTGGGATAAAGTAACGGCACCGGGATAAAGTAACGGCGCCGGGATAAAGTAACGGTGCCGGGATAAAGTAAAGGCGCCGGGATAAAGTAATGGCGCCGGGATAAAGTAATGGCACTGGGATAAAGTAACGGGACTGGGATAAAGTAATGGCACCGGGATAAAGTAACGGCGCCGGGATAAAGTAACGGGACTGGGATAAAGTAATGGCACCGGGATAAAGTAATGGCACCGGGATAAGGTAATGGCACCGGGATAACGTAATGGCACCGGGATAAAGTAATGGCGCCGGGATAAGGTAATGGCGCTGGGATAAAGTAATGGCACCGGGATGTTTATTAGGTTAATTATTGCCACTTTTTAAAAAAATGATCATACAATTACAGATATTACATTTTTTACATTTGTAGTATTTCTGCGGTTCTGCAAGCTCTGAACCCAACACCCACCACATTATATATACATTTGTGTAAATAGGAGAGCTATTGGATGTGACCAAAATGTTCTAAATACAACAAAAATAAATAAAAAGCCCAATGCTACATCCAAATGACAAAGTATTGTGATGGAGTCACTGTCCTAATGGACTAAGGAGCTAGTAGCTATGGGTCTTTCCAGCTCTCAGAGTTAATCCCCTAGAATAGCCAACAGCAGCTGCTGCCTAATTAATCAGTCTGGATGAGAACGTGTTTTAAGAGACACATGAAGCTGCCAGACTGCCAGACTGCCAGCCAGCAAGGAAGGCTGTCACAGTTCCTTAGACCCGCTGGACAGTGGTCGCGGAGTCTGCTGGGACTGACTGGGTTGACAAACCCAGGAAGAAGAAGGAAGGCCATGAGACCGCGCTGAAGCGGGGATGTCTGTTCAAAACCTGGGCTAACAGATAAGCAAAACCCTTTATTGCTATGTGCAGAGACTGTTGTCATTGTTGCATATGCCAGGGCATTTTTTTGGGGTGGGAACTGGCTTACCAGCCATCCAGTTAGTAAGGGTTAAAGTTACAGTGTATTTAGTTTTCCCTAATGGGAATAGGTGTTATTTTTATGAGTTTGTTTTGATTTAAAGTGACAGTGTTTAAATATGTGTAGTGTCACTGATGGAGAAATAAATTGCTGAAGGTTGAGGGCTGAGTGCCCCTTGTGTGTATATACGTGTTTGTCCACCTTTTATACAAAACATACCCTAGAAGATTGTCAGGAAGAGGCTGGGAAAACGGCAGTGCTACATAAATATAGTTATATAGTTAGGACCGGCAAAGGGGCCATGCCTTGGTGGGCTGCAGGCTTATAACGCTTTGGCCAAAGAGTTTAACTAAATGACCAATACAGTCCCGGTTCTTGGGGCTCTGTCACAGTTTTTTATTCCGTTTGTTGTGCACGGGCCTCCGGTCGGTACTTGCCGGTCGTTCATGCGCATGCGAGATCGCTGCAAACTGATCCGAAAGGTCTCACCATCGGCGCCACCAAATTCTTTGATGGATTCCCCAAACTGAACAACCTATTTGTATTTTTTAATCCTTCGATTCCAAATAACTCGGCCTCCTCTGAAACATAAACAAAAAACCCTCCCAATAGCCGAACCACACCAGGCTGGCCTCCTCTTTACTGGGATAGTGACCAGGCCGCACCACCATCCTTTCTACACTCGCTGGTGTAGTGGTTAAGCTGGCCGTTATGGAAGCATCAGCAGATGCTGCTATCTATTGATCATGCAAACTAGATACTGGGCTAAGTATAGGATAACAGTCCAAATGTATACCTACTTGGATTGCTATATGTACACATTACCTACATCTATATACTGAAAGAAGACGCCACACTTTAATAATTACCCTGAGCACAATCACATTTTAATGGTGCTATTCACTGTATATATTATTATCACTCACTTATTTTGTTTTATTAAATACTAGCTGAGAGACCCGGCGTTGCCAGGGATGTAATGTTCCCGCTCCTCTCTCTCTCTCTCTTCCCCCCTCTCTCTGTTTGTCCCCCATTCACATCAATCCAGTCTCCCCCCTCCCTCCTTTACAGCTTCATGCAGTGTGTGTGCGCGCGCGCGTCAGTGAGTCTGACGCAGAAACACAAACACACACAGACTGAGTGACTGACGCACACACAGTCAGTGTGTGCGTGTGTGTGTGCCTCAGTCAGTGTGTGTGTGTGTGCGTGCGTCAGTCAGTGTGTGTGTGCGTGCGTCAGTCAGTGTGTGTGGGGGTGTGTGCGCGCGCGTCAGTCGGTGTGTGTGTGTGCGTGCGTCAGTCAGTGTGTGTGTGCGTTCATGCGTCAGTCAGTGTGTGTGGGGGTGTGTGCGCGCGCGTCAGTCGGTGTGTGTGTGTCAGTCGGTGTGTGTGTGTGTGCGCAGTCAGTGTGTGTGTGTCAGTCAGTGTGTGTGTCAGTCAGTTAGTGTGTGCGCGCGTCAGTCAGTGTGTGTGTCAGTCAGTCAGTGTGTGTGTCAGTCAGTCAGTGTGTGTGTGTCAGTCAGTGTGTGTGTGTGAGAGTCAGTGTGTGTGTGTGAGTCAGTGTGTGTGTGTGTGTCAGTGTGTGTGAGTCAGTGTGTGTGTGTGTGTGAGTCAGTGTGTGTGTGTGTGTCAGTCAGTGTGTGTGTGTGTGTGTGTGTGTCAGTCAGTGTGTGTGTGTGTCAGTCAGTGTGTGTGTGTGTGTGTGTGTGTGTGTGTGTGTGTGTGTGTCAGTGTGTGTGTGTGTGTGTGTGTGTCAGTGTGTGTGTGTGTGTGTCAGTCAGTGTGTGTGTGTGTGTCAGTCAGTGTGTGTGTGTGTGTGTGTGTGTGTGTGTGTGTGTGTGTCAGTCAGTGTGTGTGTGTGTGTGTCAGTCAGTGTGTGTGTCAGTCAGTGTGTGTGTGTCAGTCAGTGTGTGTGTGTGTGTGTGTGTGTGTGTGTGTGTGTGTGTGTGTGTGTGTGTGTGTGTGTGTGTGTGTGTGTGTGTGTGTGTGTGTGTGTGTGTGTGTGTGTGTCACAAACAGTGTGTGTGTGTGTGTGTGTGTGTGTGTGTGTGTGTGTGTGTGTGTGTGTGTGTGTGTGTGTGTGTGTGTGTGTGTGTGTGTGTGTGTGTGTGTGTGTGTGTGTGTGTGTGTGTGTGTGTGTGTGTGTGTGTGACAGACAGTATGTGTGTGTGTGTGTGTGTCAGATATTGTGTGTGTGTGTGTGTGTGTGTGTGTGTGTGTGTGTGTGTGTGTGTGTGTGTGTGTGTGTGTGTGTGTGTGTGTGTGTGTGTGTGTGCGTCAGTCACTGTGTGTGTGTCAGTCAGTGTGTGTGCGCGTCAGTTAGTGTGCGTGTGTGTGTGTGCGTCAGTCAGTGTGCGTGCGTCAGTAAGTGTCTGTGTCAGTCAGTGTGTGTGCGTGCGTCAGGGTGTGTGTGCATGTGGCTGTCAGGGGTTGTGTGTGTGTGGCTGCCAGGGGTTGTGTGCGTGCATCAGTACGTGTGTCAGTCAGTGTGTGTGTGTATACTTGGCGTTGGCCGGAGGCGGGGCGTGAAAGGCAGGGGGAGTGAGCGCCGGGGAGGGGAGTGTGATGGGGAGGAGGAGAGGTGTGTGTGTGTATACCCGGCGTTGGCCGGAGGCAGGGGGGGGGGCGTCAAAGGCAGGGGGGCGTCAAAGGCAGGGGGGGGGCGTCAAAGGCAGGGGGGGGGCCGTCAAAGCCAGGGTCGTCAAAGGCAGGGGGGGGCGTCAAAGGCAGGGGGGGCATCAAAGGCAGGGGGGGGGCGTCAAAGGCATGGATTCCTCCCCCTGCATTTCATCACCTGGCAGCATGCCGCGCTCCTTGGGCTGCCACTGGTTCTCTCCCCCCTCGTGGCCTCCGCCGACTCCCGGTGGCACAAAGGAGGTATTAACTCCCTGCCGCCCTCCTCCTGCTCCTCGGGGATGTTGAGCCGTAGAGAGCGTGCTCTGGGAGGTGGGGGGGAAAGAAGTGGGGGGGGGGAGAAGTAGGGGGGGAGAAGTGGGGGGGGGAAGTGGGGGGGGTGGAAATGGGGGAGCGACACACACGCGACACCTACCTGTACTTCCGGGCGCCGCCATCTTCTCACTCGGCGCCGCGAGGGAGGAAGGCGGTCCTTTCGGGCGCCGCCATCTTTCCCGCGCCCTTCTTTTTTTTTTTTTAAATATCTTTCCTTTATTGGTGTCATACAGCGGGTAGGTACATGTTGCAGAAACTGGTTAACAAGCCAACTTGTATATACGGCGCAGTACATGTACATTACATGGGAGAGGTAAGCGACACACAATAATCCCTTTTCCTTTTTTCAGTGATGAAAAGAAGAGGGGGAGACAAAGGAAGGGTGGATAGTTGGGAACGACTTTGGGAAGAGAGAGGGGGAGGACGGGGGGGGGTATGGGGGGGGGGGGAGGATTTTGAGGTTCGTTGGTCGGGGGGGGGGATGGGTGTTGCTGTAAGGTTTATGTGGGGGTTGGTAGTCCTGGCCAAGGTTCCCAGACTGAATAAAATTGTGGGGTTTTTTGTTTCAACATTGCCGTCAGTTTTTCCATAGTCATAATTCCGTCTATCCTAGAGATCACTGTCCTTCTGGAGGGGGCTTTAATTTTCTTCCACGCCGCCGCAACACAGCATCTCGCAGCCGTCAATATTGCCGCTGTGAGTCTGGCAGCAGGGGCAGGGAGGTTGTCGATTGGTTTTCCCAGCACGTAGGTCAGCGGGTCCAGGGGTATTTCTATATCCAGGGTCTCGGTCAGGAGGCCCTGGATCCGGGACCAGAATCTTTGGATCTCCGGGCATGTCCACCAAATATGGGACATGTCCCCCCTTTGACCACAACCTCTCCAGCATTCATCTGAAGTGCCTGGGTAGATTTGGCTCAGTCTACTCGGGGTCAGGTACCAGTGAAATAATATTTTATAGATGTTTTCTTTTGTGACGGAACAAATTGATGTTTTGGTGGCTGCCTCCCAGATATCCTCCCAGTCCTCAAGGTCCAAGTTGGTATTTAGAGCTTCGTTCCATTTCTGCATATACAGGTGATTGGGGGGGGGCTGGGATGCCTCGAGCGTTTTATATATCTCCGATATGAGGCCCTTTTGGTATTCGCCTTTGAGGCAGAGGGTCTCGAATCTGGAGCGTGGCGGGAACTTTAGGGTAGGGGACTGGGTTCTAAGGAAGTGTCGAAACTGTAGGTATTGGAATGTGGGTAAATCGGGGGACGAAAATTTAGCTCTTAGTTCCAGGAGGGGCATGGCCTCGTCTTTTTCCAGCAAATCCGCAACCACTCTGATGTTTAAGCCTTGAAATTGGCTGAATTGGGTTCGGGCACACCCGGGTGGGAAGTCCGGGTTTCCGAATAAGGGGGTCAATTGAGAGGGGGTTGAAGCTAGGCCGTATTTCCCTTTGGTTTTTAACCATGTCGACAACGTGCATCTCATAGCCCCGAGGCCGAGTCTCAACGATTTCTTGTTTTTGTGGGATGGGGACCACAATAGAGTTGGGAGGGTGTTCGGGGACGCGTGGTGTGTCTCTATCTCCAGCCAACAATTGGAGGTGGGGGGGCTGTTCCATACTACCGCCTGCCTCAATTGGGCTGATTGGTAGTATCGGAGTATGTCCGGTGCCCCCAGGCCCCCTCTCGTCCTCGAGGCCAAGAGTACTGACCGTGGGGCCCTGGCTCTCCGTTGTTGCCAAATAAACCTTAGGATATGGGCCTGGATATTCCTCAGTTCTGCTAATGGTACAGGGACGGGGAGGGTCTGAAAGAAGTAGAGTAAACGGGGTAGGATATTCATTTTGGTGGATACTATTCTTCCGAACCAGGAGATCTGGTGGGTTAGCCAGGTCTCTAGATCTTTTAAGATTTGGCGGAAGAGGGGGGGGTAGTTAATTTGGTATAATGAGTTATATGAGCTCGCTATTTTAATTCCAAGGTACTTGATATGGGAACTATTCCATTTGTATTTAAATTTCTTTTGTAGGGCTGACCAAACGGGGTTCGGTAGGGAGATGCTGAGCGCCTCCGACTTGTCAGTATTGACTTTATAGTCTGACAGTTGGCCAAATTCGTTGAGGAGTTTTTCTAGGTTAGGGAGGGAGGTGAGGGGGTCTAACATGGTGAGGATTATGTCATCGGCGAACAGGGATATTTTGTATTCCCTGTCTCCGATTGGGATACCTTTAATAGTGGGTTCAGTTCTAATTCGGGCGGCCAGGGGCTCTATGGATAGGGCGAAAAGTAAAGGGGAGAGGGGGCAGCCTTGTCTAGTGCCGTTTTGTATTTTTATTGGGTTGGAGCGGCCTCCCGGGAGTTTTAGTAGGGCTGTTGGGTTAGTATAGAGGGCCCGGACGCCAGCAAGAAATGGTCCGGAGAAGCCGAATTGGCTCATCGTTTGGTCGAGGTAGGACCATCTGATGCGGTCAAAGGCCTTCTCCGCGTCGAGGCTTAGTATCAGGGCCTGGGATTGTTTGAGGTGCACGTGGTCTATTATATCAATAATTTTGCGGGTGTTGTCAGAGGCCTGTCTTCCTGACACAAATCCCACCTGGTCTATATGAATTAGTCTTGGGAGAATAGGATTCAGCCTGTTTGCGAGAATTTTGCTGAAAAGCTTGAGGTCGGAGTTTAGCAGGGATATTGGGCGGTAGCTGCCGCATTGAAGTGGGTCTCTGCCCTCTTTATGTATAATAGCCAGATTGGCTGCTGACATAGTGTCTGGGATTTGTTGATCCTGCATGAAGGAATTGTACATTTCTAGGAGATGAGGGGACAGGGGGCCTACAAATTTTTTATAATAACCGTTGGTAAATCCATCCGGTCCAGGTGTTTTAGCTATTTTAAGTGAGGATATTGCTTTTTTTAGTTCCTCTTGAGTTATTTTCTTATTTAAGAACTCGAGTTCTTCTTGTGTGAGGGATGGGAGGTTGCATTTGGTTAGGTAGTCGGAGGTATTTTTGGCGTTATCCTTTGGGTGGCCAGTGGGGGGAAGGTTGTAGAGATCCGTGTAGAACTCTGCAAACTCACTTGCGATATCTTTCTCATTATAAGAGATTAGACCGCTTTTAGTCCTGATCTTTGTGATCTGGGTCTTTGCTTTCATGCCTCTTAATTTGGAGGCCAGAAGTTTGTCCGCTTTGTTGCCCCTATCGTAAAACCGCTGTTTTGTCCATTTCAGGGCTCTCTCTACCTCGTCAAGTTGAAGCAATTTTAGGTCGGATCTCGCTTTCTCGAGTGCTCTGAGCACCTTTTTCGATAGGGATAGCTTGTGTGAGCGCTCTAACGCAAGAATTTTATCAGTAAGTTCATTCTGGGCTTTCTGTTTAAGTTTTTTCTTGTAGGAGGCTATTGATATGAGTTCCCCTCTGATGGTGGCTTTGTGGGCCTCCCATAGAGTTGCTGCCGAAGGTACTGAGCCTTTGTTTATTTGGAAAAAGGTGAGCAGTTTTTGCTTAATTGTTTTGACTACTTGTGGGTCGTTGAGAAGCGAGTCGTTAAGTTTCCAATTATATGTTAATGACTTGACGAAAGGCAGAGAGAGGGTGAGTGCGATAGGGGCATGGTCGGACCACGTTATTGGGCCTATTTCGGAGTGGGAGGATGCCTGGAGAACATTATTGGTGCCTAGAAAATAGTCGATCCTCGAGTAAGACTGATGGGGGGTTGAGTAGAAGGAGTAGTCCCGCTGACCCGCGTGCTGGGCCCGCCAAATGTCTGTCAGAGAGTACTCTCTGAGGATATCTTGGAATTTTTGGGCTTTTGTCTGTAGTTGGGTGGAGTATGGGGCAGTAGTTTGGTCTGATCTGTCATGGTCTGGACTAAGTACCATATTTACGTCTCCGACAAGGAGAAGGGAGGAGAGCGTCGATTGGTCGAGAGTGCTAAGGAGGTTCTGTAGGAATTGAGTTTGGTTGGCGTTTGGGGCATAAATATTAAGGATAGCTATGGGGGAGCCTGAGAGCGTGCCTTGGAGTAATATATATCGTCCCTCGGGATCTTTGATTATCAGCGTCGGGGCAAATGGTATATTGTTTTTAATCAGGATGGCCACCCCTCTTTTCTTGCTGGGGGAGGAAGCAAAAAACGCTTGGGGGTACGTGTGGTTAAATGTGTTTGGTGGGTCTGTGTTGTTATAATGGGTTTCTTGAATGCAAATTATATCACCTTTAGTCTTTTTAAATTCTTGGAGGGCTAATTTGCGTTTGCGGACCGAGTTAAGGCCTTTGACATTCAAGGAAATAATTTTGATCGACGCCATTAGTGGGGGGGGGGGTCTCGGGGATAAGCCCCTGTCCCTGAGTTATTCCCATGTCAGGGTTGATTTGAGCGTCGGGGTGCATGTGCGGGGGGAAGTTTCTGGTTTTCCCGCGGGGGGTGCTGGGGGAGGGCCGACGGGGGGAGGATGGGGTGGAGGGGGAGGGAGGGAGGGGGGGAGGGAGGGAGGGGGGGAAGACACAAGAGGACAAGAAAGAGAGTGGGCGATCCTGGAGCCCGAAAAAGGTTCCTCTTGACATTCTGGTGTCAAGGGGCTGGGGTGCAAAAAGACCCCTAGGAGAACTTTCGGGGCGTCACTCACGGACCGCAGCCAGTAAGAAGGGTCCGGCGCCCCCATCCTATTGCTAGTAGGGGGGGGGGGGGGAAGGGTCCTAAGTAAGGAGGGAGAACTCTGGTTTACGGAGGCCTTACTCTCCTACGGTTAGTACTATAACTGATCTTTTACATCCTTTGCGAACATTGTTTCCTTTTTTGTGTTACGTTCTTGTTTCCCCGGGGGGGGGGAGGGGGGGAGGGGGGGGAAGAGGAGGGGGAGGGGGGGAAGAGGAGGGGGAGGGGGGGAAGAGGAGGGGGAGGGGGGGAGGGGGAGGGGGGGCGGAGGAGGAGGGGGGGGAGGAGGGGGGTGGAGGAGGGAGGGGGGAGGGGGGGAGGGGGAGGGGGAGGGAGG
The DNA here is from genome assembly GCF_040206685.1 of Ascaphus truei. Lineage (NCBI taxonomy): Eukaryota > Metazoa > Chordata > Amphibia > Anura > Ascaphidae > Ascaphus > Ascaphus truei. The sequence continues at coordinate 435,667,189 of NC_134485.1, read as the reverse complement.
GGGGGGGGAGAGGGAGGGAGGGGGGGGAGGGGGGGAGGAAGGGGGGGAGGGGGGTAGGAGGGAGGGGGGGGAGGAGGAGAGGGGGGGGAGGGGGGGTCTGGTGTTTATAGTTTGCGCTGGTAGGGCAGCATTACTCTTTAGTGGGGGTATGTCCTCAGGTTGATTCCCACATTAACCTTGTGATTGTACATTGATATGCAGTAAGCAAAGGTGGATATACATGCAATATTTCGGTTTTGAGGGGGGGAGGGTGGGGGGAGGGGAGAAAGAGGGGGGGGAGAGGGGGGGGTAGGGAGGGGAGGTGTGGTGAGAGGGGGAGGAGGGAGGAGGGGGGGATGGGAGGGGGGGGCAGGGAGGTGGGAGCATATAGGATACACATAGTTGGCAGCTGGTTTAAACATTACTCTCGGGGGGAGTTCCATTCCCAGGCCGAGGTCACTCTTATACATTGCTGTTTGGCTATGCATTTATACATTGATATGTAGCATTACCGGTTGGTTTGACATAAGACATTTCTCCTCTAGGGGGGGGGGGGAGGGGGGAGGAGGGGAGAGAGGGGGGAGAGGGGGGGAGGGGGAGGGGGGGAGGGAGGGGGGAGGGAGGGAGGAGGAGAGGGGGGGGAAGGGGGGGGTCTGGTGTTTATAGTTTGCACTGGTAGGGCAGCGTTACTCTTTGGTGGGGGTATGTCCTCAGGTTGATTCCCACATTAACCTTGTGATTGTACATTGATATGCAGTAAGCAAAGGTGGATATACATGCAGTATTTCGGTTTTGAGGGGGGGGGGAGGGGAGAAAGAGGGGGGGGAGAGGGGGGGGAGAGGGGGGGGGTAGTGAGGGGAGGTGTGGTGAGAGGGGGAAGAGGGAGGAGGGGGGGATGGGAGGGGGGGTGGGGAGGTGGGAGCATATAGGATACACATAGTTGGCAGCTGGTTTAAACATTACTCTCGGGGGGAGTTCCATTCCCAGGCCGAGGTCACTCTTATACATTGCTGTTTGGCTATGCATTTATACATTGATATGTAGCATTACCGGTTGGTTTGACATAAGACATTTCTCCTCTAGGGGGGGGGGGGGGGAGGGAGGGGGGCAGGTGGGGGGGAGGGGGGGGAGGGAGCATACATTATTCGTGACCTTGACATTTTATTTAAACATTGCTCTCGGGGGGAATCTCATTCCTAGGCCTAGGGGTCTCTTGCATTATGTCTTTTTCATCTAGTCAGTCAGTATTTGGTCATACATTGGCATATAACTATACAGACTGGATAAACATAGTACCGATGGTTAAGCATAGTACAGGTCTTCTCTTGGGGGGAGGGGGGTAGGTGGGGGGGGGGAGGGCTGAAAGCTGTCCGTGGGGGGGGGGGCGGGAGGGACACTTGGGGGGTTATCTAACATAATAATTTGTCTGATTAGTGAGGGGGGGTGGGGGGGGGCATATTGTATATAGCCTTTTCTAGGATTTGGGAATTATCACTGAGGTGGGGTTAGTTTCGTGCCGGGATGTTGTTTGGAGGTGTATGGTTGAATCTTGAGGCTTATATGATGTGTCAATTGCTGTGATGTGAGCTGTTGTGTCTGGTGCTACTCCGGTTCTGTTCAGGGGGGGGGGGGTGGGGGGAAGTATACGGGGCGGAGAGGGGTGAAGGGGGGGGCAAGGGGAGACAAGGGGGTTCAGGAGGGGGACCATACAATTGCGGGTTCAGTTGGGAGCCTTATAATTCTGGGGGGGGAGTTTCAGTAGGGGTGTTCAATTGGGTCTAGATCTTGTACACATATATCCTCGTTTTGGCGGTAAGAGGGGAGAGGGGGGGGGGTAACTCGGGGGGTCGTGGAAAACCAGAGAGGTAGGATATCTTATATACCTTTGGGGAATATCGGGGTACATCATAAGGGGAGAGAGAGAGGGGGGGGGAAGTTTCTGTTTATACAACCTGCCCCTTGTGGAAGAGGGGGGGGGGAAAGGGTGGCTCCGGGAACGAATCCTGGGTTGCAGTGTCCATAGCAGGAGTCTCTGGCTCTGTTATCTTGGCGTGCGGGCACATTGAATCAGGAATCCAGGGCACTTCATGCTCGTCAGGAGCACCGACCAGGTGTGCCTGTGTAGGTGTGCAGCAGCTGACCCGCGTCTCCGGAGCCCGGATCTTCGTTGGTGCAGCTCTGGAGCACGTAAGTGTCACGAGAAGACCGCGTCCGGGGAGGAGCAGCGCGGATGCCGTTTCCTCCCGTTGCAGTCCGAGACACCACGGGTGGGGCCTCTATTCCCCTCGGTCTCGGGGAGAGACAGAAAAGGTGAGTGGACGTTTTACTCGTGGGGGGACGGGGGGTAGGAGAGGGCTTTGGGTAGATAGTGGCGGGGGGGGAGGGAAGAGAGGAGGGGGAGAGTGGTGAGGAGTGGAGGGGGGGGGGACTGGAGGGGGGGGACTGGGGGGGGGTGGGGAGGGGGAGATAGTTCGTGGGGTGGGAGTTGCGGGGCCTCTCGGGGCCAGAGGGGTGCTTTGTGCACTGAGGGTTCTTGCGTTGGGTGTTTGCTGTTATCTTCAGGGCCTCTGGGTCCGCGTGGGATGACTGTGGGGGCCTCTTGTGTTTTTCTTGGGCCTCGTAGTTGTCTGGATCATCCGGATTCACCGTTGCCGCTGGCTCGCCAGTCTCTCCGATGTTCGGGGGGCTTCTTGTGGGGGCGTCTCTGACGTCTCCTCGGTATTGGGGCGGCTGCTCTTCTGTGGTGGGAGAGGGATCCCTAGAGCTTTCAGGAAGTTTTTAGCGCCTTCAGGGGTTGTCACTGTGTGGTGGCGGCCATTACGAGCACCACTAATTTGAAGGGGAACCCCCAGCGATACTTTACCCCCTGGTCTCTGAGGTAGGAGGTAAGTGGGCGCAGCGCGTTTCTTTTATTCATTGTTATCTGGGAAAGGTCGTTGTAGAGTTGGATTTGTGCCCCGTCCATGGTCACAGTCCTCATTTCTCTAGCCGCCGCCATGATGCGGTCTTTAGCAGAGTATGCGTGCATTCTCAGCACCACATCTCTGTGTCGGTTTGGGTCCGATGATTTCGGGGCCAGGGCTCTGTGGGCACGGTCCGTGTGCAGGTCATGATCTGATAGATCAGGGACGAGCTGCAGAAAGAGTCTGCGGAGGAATGGTTGGAGTTCTTCGTGAGAGATAGTTTCTGGGATGTTTTTGAGGCGGATGTTTTGCCTTCGCTCCCTGTTCTCCATGTCCTCTAACTTGTCCTGTATATGCTGAATCGCCTCTCCACATCTCAGTACTTCTTCGCGTGTCTCAGCCTGTTCATTTGAGGCTACCTCCATCTTAACCTCCAGGTCTTCCGTCCGCTCCGTCAGTGCTTCTACTTCTGCCCGGATGGTTTGGAGGGCCTTTTCCGTGTCCTCTTGAACTCCCCTCCTCATTTTAATAATTAGGGCATCAAAAAAGTCTTTATTTAGGACGGGGGGATCTGAGTCAGTCGGGCTCTGTCGGCCGCTGCGCACCTCGTGCTCCGGTTCTTCTCCGGCGCCATCTTGCTCCTCGGAGCTGATCTCAGCTAGGCGTTGCGCCGGAGCGAAGAACTTGGTGACGGGGCATTGACTCTTCCTCTGCGGCTTCCCTGCCATCTCTCCAGTGTGAGTTCTCGGGGTGGGATCGATTTTCGGGGGGTTTGGGGTGGGGAATAAGCTTATTCTATTATTTATATTGGTGAGGGCGCCGGGAGCTCCTCCACTAGCAGACCATCGGCTGTGACGTCACCGGAAGTCCTTTCCCGCTCCCTTCTCTCTCCCTCTTTCTCCGTTCTCCCCAGAGGGGAGGGACGAACAGTGGACAGGAGGGGGGGACGAACAGTGGACAGGAGGGGGGGGACGAACAGTGGACAGGAGGAGGGGGACGAACAGTGGACAGGAGGGGGGGGATGAACAGTGGACAAGAGGGGGGGGACGAACAGTGGACAGGAGGGGGGGACGAACAGTGGACAGGAGGGGGGGAACGAACAGTGGACAGGGGGGGGGGGATGGACAGTAGACAGGAGGGGGGGGGACGGACAGTAGACAGGAGGGGGGGACGGACAGTAGACAGAGGGGGGGGACGGACAGTAGACAGGAGGGGGGGGACGGACAGTGGACAGGAGGGGGGGACGGACAGTGGACAGGAGGGGGGGGACGGACAGTGGACAGGAGGGGGGATGGACAGTGGACAGGAGGGGGGGGACAGTGGACAGGAGGGGGGGGACGGACAGTGGACAGGAGTGGTGGGACAGTGGACAGGAGGGGGGGGGGAGTGGACAGGAGGGGGGGACAGTGGACAGGAGGGGGGGGACAGTGGACAGGAGGGGGTGGGCATTGGACAGGAAGGGGGGCAGTGGACAGGAGGGGGGGCAGTGGACAGGAGAGGGGGGGCAGTGGACAGGAGGGGGGCAGTGGACAGGAGGGGGGGCAGTGGACAGGAGGGGGGACAGTGGACAGGAGGGGGGGGCAGTGGACAGGAGGGGGGGCAGTGGACAGGAGGGGGGGGCAGTGGACAGGAGGGGGGGGGCAGTGGACAGGAGGGGGGGGCAGTGGACAGGAGGGGGGGCAGTGGACAGGAGAGGGGGGGCAGTTGACAGGAGAGGGGGGCAGTGGACAGGAGAGGGGGCAGGGGACAGGAGGGGGGGCAGTGGACAGGAGGGGGGGCTGTGTACAGGAGGGGGGCTGTGTACAGGAGGGGGGGCAGTGGACAGGAGGGGGGGCAGTGGACAGGAGGGGGGCAGTGGACAGGAGGGGGGGCAGTGGACAGGATGGGGGGCAGTGTCGCACACACGCAGTCATACACACACACACACACACACACACACACACACACATACACACACACACACACACACACACACGCCGCAGGTGGGGGGGAGGTGGGGGAGCGACACACGCGACACCTACCTGTACTTCCTGCCGCCGCCATCTTCTCACTCGGTGCCACGAGGGAGGAAGGGGGTCCGCCATCTTACGCGCCACGTGGCAGCCTGATCCCCCGCCGGGGAGGGAGTGGAGCGGGAGGGAGGTGAGTGAAGCGGGAGGGAATGGAGCGGGAGGGAATGGAGCGCGAGGGAATGGAGCGCGAGGGAATGGAGCGCGAGGGAATGGAGCGCGAGGGAGGAAGGGGGTCCGCCATCTTACGCGCCGCGTGGCAGCCTGCCTGTTCCCCCGCCGGGGAGGGAATGGAGCGGGAGGGAGTGGTGTGTAGCGGGAGGGAGGTGAGTGGAGCGGGAGGGAGGGAGTGGAGTGGGAGGTGAGTGCGGGAGTGGAGCGGGAGGGAGTGGTGTGTAGCGGGAGGGAGTGGTGTGGAGCGGGAGGGAGTGGAGCGGGAGGGAGGTGAGTGCGGGAGTGGAGCGGGAGGGAGGTGAGTGCGGGAGTGGAGCGGGAGGGAGGTGAGTGCGGGAGTGGAGCGGGAGGGAGTGGAGCGGCTTCCGGGCGCGTCTTAGGTGGGCGCGTGTCCCCCCGCCGGGGAGGGAGTGGAGCGGGAGGGAGGTGAGCACCGGGGAGGGGGGGAGGTGAGTGTGATGGGGGGGGGGAGAGGACAGAGGTGTGTGTGTTTTTTTTTTTTTTTTTTGGACCTTTGGCCCGTCACTCCGCCTCAGGCCAATGAGAGGTGTGGGGGGCGGGCCAAGGGGGTGGTGTGAGTGTGTGAGCCCAATAAGAGGTGTGCGGGGGCGGGTGGGCCAAGGGACCAATGAGATTGCCGCTAGGGACGCAGACATACAGTGCTTTCAGAAATATATAGTAGATTCTGCCAACATTTTAATATATACACAATAAAGGTTCATTATTAACTAATTCATTACAACAATTTAATTGTATATGAGAGGGCAGCATTCAGAGACCTGTTTTCTTCTGTTATTTATCTCTCTATATATTCCTGTTTTGCACCTCTATTATAAATACTGTGAATCTAATATTGTGACGATAGGGGTAGCCGACCTTCATAATAACTTTGAAGCCCGGCTGGCTGCCCCTAAAAAACGTATGTAAGGGCTACCTGTGTTAGCCCATAGGGCCAGAAAGTGTGTTAATGTATCCCCTGTAACCACGTTGCCTTAAACTGTCCCTGTGAATTTATAAGCTAGGGGTGTCCTGTGTGTTTAGGAACCCTTATAGGAAATAGCTGCAGGACCGGTGTGCCGGGAGGGGGTAACCAGGCTCTATAATAAAGCCTGTGTGGTTACCCCTGCTCCGTGTACAAGGGTCCCAGAGAGTTAGCTCTTGGGCCCAGTAACCTTGTATGATCATATTGTACTTTGTGTAATAAAACCAGTTTTTGTGTTTTCCCCTTTCCGGGCGTGTGTTAAGACAGAGACACAGTGGTCACTGCAGAGTTGTATCAGAGGTTTGGGACCAAACCTCATCATAGACATTATTATCCGCCCTAGGAGGGACGGACCCCTTAACCATGTCACTGCCATTAATTCATTTTGCTCCTACAAGGGATAAACTCCCTAAACATGTCACTGCCATTAATACATTTTGCTCCTAGGAGGAATTGACTCCCTAAACATGTTACTGCCATTAATACATTTTGCTCCTACAAGGGATTGCCAGTTTAAACACAAGTTTTAAAGACCAAGCTCTCTTCCTAACGTCAGAAAATACTGGTGTACCGGTTATATTTACTTAGTAAAAAATCAGAAAGGCCGCGCAGATCAGTGAACAAGCGGGACGGGGAGGCTAAGCAGCAGAAGAACCCACATCTGTGTCTATGCATCTCTTACCCCTAAACTAATCTCAAGTTTTTCTGTAATGTATTTTGTTAATAAGGAGATTATTACCTAATGCTGAAGTACTCACTCACTTTGTATTAATGGGCGATAGGACGAACCAAAAAAAAAAAAATCAATGTTTATGATGAGCCAAACAAACATAAAATGCACCCACAAATGATGTTAAAGTTTAGTAAATCAGTGCAGGGATTTCTGGGTGAATAAATAGGCAGGGTTTGTACCTTACCTGTGACAAGCAGGTGTGTCCCTGTCCCTGTGTATTCCTGATGTGCTGCGCCATCACCCTTCACCCTCACACAAGAGCACAGATACAGCCCTGTATCCCTGGGAGTGACTGAGGAGATACTGAGGGAGCTGGACAGAGCAGAGCTGGAGGCGATAGTGATTCGGGTGGAATTCTGCAATGTGGTGTATTTCTGGGATCCATTCACATTCCAGTAATATAAAAATCTCCAGGAGCTCTGTGCAGCTTCCAGGGTACAGGTCATCTCTGCTGTGTGACCCGTCTGCAGGACAAGGGACGGAGGGGTCTGCAGGACGCGGACATCAGCTGCACCTGTGTGAGGTATGTGACCATTAGAGATGCAGATATTTTTTACTCAGGAGATTTTCCATACTTATTCCTATTATATGCAATACGATACCGTTTGGGAACGAAATCAGCAGGCAGCACTCCAGAATTGATCAAACAACTCTTGTTTGATCAATTCTGGAGTGCTGCCTGCTGATTTCGTTCCCAAACGGTATCGTATTGCTTATATTCCATTATAGGATATGCACCCACACCAATAACTTTTATTATGGAGTGCCTTTGGTTCCTTTCTATGCTATTCCTATTATATATATATATAATTTTTTTTTCTTAAATTCATATTTTACATTAAAATCTTTTTTTTTTATATATATATATATATTTTAAGTTTTATTTAGCAAAAGACAACAATAATGAGGGTAACTTCCCAAATGAATAACCTTAAAATGATCTGTATTAATATTAAACCTCATCTGCCATTTATTTCCTAAAGTAGCAGTGGAGGTTTCTCCGAGGCACTCGTGCGAGATGGTCCACAAGCAATGAAAAAAATGGGGTACCCAAACTCGTGGAAAAATAATAAGACTTTATTAAGAACATAGACAGGTGGTTAAAAAACTAGTCCTCCCACGCGTTCCACGCAGAATATGCGCTCTCTCAAGCAGGACAGCTCTTTCTTTTTTATCTGCTATTTATTTCCTAAAGCCAGGGTTAGAATACACAGACATGAGGGTCAGGATATAATGCAGACTTGGGATAATGTGTGTCACTCGCAGTGTGAGCTGCAGGGTAATCGCTATAGAAAGATCACTGAGAAAGGGAACCAGTGATACAGTCCGAGCCTACACATGTAACGTGGGACATTGTGTCCCCAAAAAACACAACATATTCCGTTACTACGCAGGAGACCTGAGAGTTTCCATAGGATTCAGTGCCAGGGCTGGTCAGAATATACCAGCATAGCTCCCTATTACACGGCAGAGGGGACAATGATGTCTTCTACATCTGTATGATGCAACAATGGGTTTCTCTTGTGACACATAATTATCTAACGTTGTACTTGGCTATTGTTATTAGCCTTCCTCTGGATCATTATAAGCGCAAATACCAGGTTATTAAACTGATTACACTACATGTGGTATGAGTATCTCACTCGGTTATATTTACCTAAATATTAAATGAAGTTTTTTTCTAACAAAACTACTGTACCATGTTACTTCTGTAAGTAAGGTGTGAAATGAATGTTGGATTCCACTGATACTATAGAAGGAAAACCTCGCTCTAAACCCCTTGCTGGAGAAAGCGTGCTGCCTAGGGATAGTAGGGATGGCTAGATGTGTGTATCAAAAGAAAATACACTAAAGAGTCCCTTTAGTAGGCGCACCGCAGACCTTTATGTTATAAATGGTCAGGGGTGAAAATAGTGTACTATGTTCATTTTATTTAATTTTAGTAAATCGTGGTGTAATTAAAACAGTATACAGTAGGTTCTATATACTGAATAAAAAAGACAACTAAGGTCTATTCGTACTCTCCCTTATGTCTCCTGTTGTTCTTATGTACTAATCTTACTCGAGTTAAGCTCCAGAATTATCTGTTGATCTTCAGGTCCCTGTGTCCCTGCTCCAGACCCTAGTATCCGTGTTACAGATACATATAGTAACACATATCTTGTGTAGATATAAAGGGGGTTCTATATTTCCTTCAGGGAATGGGTCAGGTTCTGGGTACTCCCTTGTACCTGTTAATATAATGAATTTTAATTCTTAGAGTTCCCTGTATCCCTGTTCCATATATAGGTTTCCATTATACTGTATGTTTAAAGGCCAGAGACTGTAGTGGCCACAGACAACAGATATAGTGGTTTGTCGGGGGTTAACTGTATGTAGAAAGGACCCCTTATTGAGCCATACAGGTTATGGGAATATGTAATCTCTATTGGGATTATTCAGTTACATATATAGCAGAGAGGCTATGTTGCTACCAAAAAAGCCTTATTGGTTTCATTTTTTGTTAAAATCCGAAACGTGATGGTTATTGTGGGGTTGTGTTAGATGTTCGTACTAAGTAGCAAGTATACTGGCACCGAATGTATAATTGCTAATATAAGCAGTAGGAAGCAGAGCTGAGGCGCTCCCTGTGTATAGTTAGATACTTTTTTCAGGCATTTGACAACCAGTTGTAGTTGTGACCAGTTTATTATACACTGGCGACACACTTTATTCGAGCTCGGCTAGTCCCACGAATTCGGGTATACCTGGGTGTATTGAGGTTTGTGACTGTTTTCTGCCCGAGTGCATTGAGGTATTTTCCAGGCAGAGATTGAAGCATTTTATTCCCGCTGGCTGCAATACTGCACAGTATATATATATATATACTGCATTACAATTCATGAATTTATGCCATCTGGTAGACACGTGAAGCATTGCAGCCTATTAAATCCTAATCATTATCATTTAACAGATCAGCCGCCCGTCAGCCAGGCATGAACCCAGGCTGGGAAGGCAAACACAACGGGGCTTGTCAGAGGTGAGGAGCGGCGCATTCCAGGTATCTGCCAGGTACAAACTGGGTATTTGCTCGAATAAAGTGTGTCGGTGCAGTATGTGTCTTTTGTAAAAGCAAAGGCACTGTGGTTCCAATATAGTCATTGTTATATTGTTGGCATGTACATAGGTATATATATATTGCCCCTGTGTAAGTATACACTGCGCATGCGTGGGAAATATACCCAATGCATTAGCTCTGTCCGTCTAGTCCAGGGGTCAGACTGCGCATGCGTCAGGGAAGGAGCCGGCTGCCGCTTCGGTTCGTAAGTATATTATGACTCAGTTAATCCTCAAGTGCTCCTAGATTGATATAAAGCGGGCAGCATAGTGTACATGTTCTTAGGAAAAATTGTAGCAGGCTGGCTACATTTATTCTAAGCGGAACGGTGCCCCACGTGGTGCTCTATTTTGGAGTGCGGACCGCGCATGCGTCACACACGGGGAAGATTGTGTGTATAAAAAACACTGGCTGTATTTATTTCGGACCTCGCAGCATCCCAAATAATGTACTTGATGTTTCTGTCATAGGCAGATAGGTACAACGTTTGTGATTTGGGATGGCATACTGTGTTGAAACTGGTTTTATTGTGGTTGCACGTTTGTCATTTTTTTCCCTTTTTGCTCTGAGCGGGATAGTGCCTCACACAGTATTTTCCTTCAGTGTGTAGACCCTATATATATATTGCAAGCGGGACTATGGTCTAGCCTATATTCTGAATTTTTCACACCATTCAGGTTTTAATACCAGTATTTGTAGTTGTGTAAATTGTAGAAAGCAGTGTAGATTTGGTGTTTATCACACTGCTAGAATACTTGCTGCGTTCACTTTGCATATACTGTGCTGGGTGTCTCGTTCATAAGGAGATCAAAGTTGGTAAGTCTAATTTCCCCCTCAGAGGCTGATAGTACCGATTTAGTATCCCAAAGATGCACTGCCCTATGGCAGTGCTAACACCTCTTTAAATGGGTGTAACAGGTTGGATAGTATAGTTTCGTTCTAAATGAACTGCAGGAGGTTTGGGGTAGAGTAATTACTTGTCGGCAAAAGACCCGACATGCCGCATGTTTCGTCACTTCCTGTGACTTCTTCCAGGGTGGGCGTAACTGCGTTCTCACTCGCTTTTTTGTACCCAGTGGTTGCCATAGCGATCGTGAGACGCATATTGCCGATATGTGGTGGTGCATAGATACTGCACCCTTGTCTGACCAAAGTAAGTAGGATATACACTGTATTGAAGTGTGTGGATTGGAGGCTGAAACCTATAATGTAAAACACTTTATTAACTGCAAGAGTAGAGGGATCATACACCTGGCAACCTGTAAATGCGGAAAAAATATGTAGGGAAGACAAAGAGAGAACTTCGAAGACGTATCCTGGAGCACATGGGATCCATAAGGAACGCACTAGACACCCCTATTTCTCGCCACGTTAGAGAACATCACGCAGGGAACATGAATACACTTAGTTTCCAAGGTATAGATCATATCCCCCCTAGTATCGGCAGGGGCAACTGGGACAAGAAACTCCTGCAGCGTGAGGCCAGATGGATTTATCTGCTCAACACACATTACCCATCTGGCATCAACGAAGGGTTTGTCTTTACCTCCTTCCTGTAAGCACTCTCTCTCACTCATCTCAATGCACAGAGAAATCAGCCTCCAAATCCACACACTTCAATACAGTGTATATCCTATATATATGTATATGGTGAGGTGGAAACAGCGCGCGCACAGGAAAAACGAATACAAAAATAGATTAAAATGCGTCTAGAATAATTTCAAGCGACCATATGGATTCAATATAATCAGGGTGGTAGAGGGAAAGATTGAAATGATAATAATAAATGTATTCACTTACACGGCCATGTGTGCGTGGCCGTGTGAGTGAATAAATGTATTATTATCATTTCCATCTTTCCCTCTACTCGTTGGTTCTTTCATCACCATTGTGAAATGATTAATTAAAATCCTTTTATTTTTTACCTGGAGTTGCCGTCAATTAATTTTTTCTTTGGATGGCGTTTCTTACGGTAAAGAACCCTTTCCTTTGTTGCTGGTAAAATCTCCTCTTCTCCAACCTAAAGGGATGGCCTGAGTCCTTTGTACTGCCCGTGGGATGAATAGTGCTTTGAAAGCTCCTTGTACTGTCCCCAAATATATTTGTATATAGTTATCATATCCCCTCTTAGACGCCTCTTTTCTAATATAAATAAATCTAATTTAGCTAGCCTCTCCTCATAAGTTAGATTGTCCATCCCCTGTATTAATTTGGTGGCTCTTCTCTGCACTCTCTCTAGTTCCATAATGTCTTTTCTAAGGAGTGGTGAAAGGGACGGTGAGAGGGTAACCAGGCTTAATAATAAAGGTTAAGCCAACTTGGTTGCCCCTGAACCGTGTTTTGTGGTCCTAGAGTATCAGCTCTTGGACCTAGCTGTCACACATGCATTACTGTGAGTGTGTGTAAATTATGCGACAAAAAGAATGTATGTGTTTTTGCTTTTCCAGGAGCGCCAGCAAGCAGAGATTGCAGGGCTGGGAGTTTCAGGGTGGGTTTTGCGGGCACGTCGCGTATGGGATGCTATAAAGATGGCGGCGACACTGGCATCCGATGACCCATACCGGGGCCTGTAACTCGGGAAGCAGGGGGTCCCTGATCCACAAATCAATGCGGTTATGCTCAGGGGACCCCCTGCTCCCGCACACTATTATTAAAAATACATTAATGCTGCCTCATTACCATAGCAGATAGATGCAAAGGTAAGGAATGATTGTTTATTTATATGTATGTTTTACTCATACACTGGCGACACACTTTATTCGAGCTTGGCTAGTCCCACGAATTCGGGTATACCCGGGTGTATTGAGGTTTGTGACTGTTTTCTGCCCGAGTACATTGAGTTATTTTCCAAGCAGGGATTGAAGCATTTTATTCCCGCTGGCTGCAATACTGCACAGTATATATATATAAACTGCATTACAATTCATGAATTTATGCCATCTGGTAGACACGCGAAGCATTGCAGCCTATTAAATCCTAATCATTATCATTTAACAGATCAGCCGCCCATCAGCCAGGCATGAACCCAGGCTGGGAAGGCAAATGCAACGGGGCTTGTCAGAGGTTAGGAGTGGCGCATTCCAGGTATCTGCCAGGTACATACCGGGTATTTGCTCGAATAAAGTGTGTCGGTGCAGTAGTGTAGATGTGCAGAGGGTCTCCGGAGCTGAACCGCTTTGGTTTTAGGTCCGGGGACCCCCTGCTTCCCGAGATACAGGCCCCTTTAGGGGGTGCCGGTATCCCTCTGCTATGTTTACATTCCGCGGTCACGTGATCGGGACCTTAAATGCAGGAGGATAGCGGCACCTCATAACGGGGCCTGTATCTCGGGAAGCAGGGGATCTCGGACCTGAAACCAATGCGGTTCAGCTCCGGAGACCCCCTGCACATGTACACTATGAATACAAATTGATTTAAAATATTTGTTATTTTGCCGAGGTTTGCGCAGAGAGAGCGGCGGATCTCTCTCTGCTGCAGACACATCTCGGCAGGGGACAGCGTATCGCCTGGTTATCGGCAGACAGACTGTCTCGCCACCGGCTACTCGGCGTGTTGCTTTTGCAGTGATTTGCCAGGGATTCGGCCCTTCCTGAATACTGCGAGGGCAACACGCCAAAATCATGTCTATATTGAACCCCTGCCGAGAGTGCTTTTTCGGTGCTTACTGCATCGAGCCCATAGTCTGAATCCAATGCAATGACTCCTTCATGTCTCCCAACTATAAACACAATATGTTAGAGTGCGTCAAATCAAACTTTCTTTTTTTACCGTGATACACGGACCCAAAGTGTTAGTAACGCTGATAATTTAATCAGTGACCACTGGACAGGACACAGACTTCCACGTTTAATTAGTTACACACAGAGATTCACTGCATGACACAGCCCTGTCCCTGTTATTGAAGCTCACAGAGGTTGGATCCTATCCCCATTGGTTTAAAGCCGGGCCCTTCCACTGGCGGCCGGCGGCCTGGCTAGTTCTGTTCATTTAATTGAACTTGCCTAAACAGCCACAGCAGACACTCACCTGTGAGCTAAGCAAATGTAACATAATATGGCACAGATGTTACAACTCCCTGCACAATGTTTCAGTATCCCAAGTTGTGTTTAAATGTATTCAGCATTGCATTATAATACTGTTGTGGACCTTCTGTTACTAAATGTTTTCTGACCCGGCCCCTTTGGAAAACTAGTGGCAGATCCCTGATTTTAAGTACTGAGTAACATACCTGTGTGCAGGAACCCCAAAAGCAGCAGCATCCCAGTATAAGGCATTATACAGTGTGCTGGGCAGGAGACGTGTGCAGGGCAGATCTCTGTTACTATAATATGTCGTTTATTTCCATCTAGTTATTAACTCCTTCAAGGTGAGCAACACCCTGCTCATCCACCTGCTGACGGTCAACTTCTTTCACTAATGGGTTAACATTGTCACTGATGGCCGGAGCTCTGCTGCCCACATCAGGTATCAGATGACAGGAAAACCACAAGGTCAGAACATGTCGGTGTGACAGCTTAGGTGTGTGCGGGTCTGTATGTGCTGTACAATAGTGTGGAAACTTTGACGGACTAAAAATGTGAATTTAAAAACTGCACAGAAAAAAATTCAACTCAGTGAAGAAAATAAAAATGTGTGCAATACTACGACATAATGCCCATGATAAATTCGGGGAGACCCAGTTTAACACTGAACTAAGAAAGGAACAGACATTATTTTCCCTGATTTAATATATATCCGCAAAGCTAATTATACGCAAACACATTCACTGTCTCATTGGGGGAGACATAGCATCATGATATATTAACGCAACACTGCAGTACTTTCTCCTTTTTTGCATGTATTTTGCATCCTCCTATTAACACTAATGGCCTGTTCAGTTAACATAATGCTGTATACAGGTGAAAATATCACTTAGCATAGTGTTATTGTCCTTTGTGGATACATGTTAATGCTTAATGTTATGTTAGGATTACCTAGCATTACTGTACATACCTGTCTGCTTGACAGAGCGTTGTGGATCCTGGCCCTGGAGTAAGTTCAGCCGCCACATGCACAGGGTGCAGGCTTCAGAACGCGCGGGTGCTGATATTAGCAGCAATAATACAGGCTGTGACAATGTGCGTGCTTCTGGAGGTTAGCTCTGTGACGGTAAGGGGGGAACCAGGCTCCCAATAAAGGTTTAAGCCTGTTGGTTACCTCTGTTTCATGTATTGTGGTTCAAGAGTGTCAGCTCTTGAGTCCAGTAACTGTTTATCCATACTATGGGGCCTATGCAGTGTAGCCCTGTGTGGTTTTGGGCTATATTTCTACCCTCCTCCTGGCAGTAATCCATGTGTTAGGGCAGCTTTGCCAGGAGTTATCATGGGTTTCCCCCACCTCAAGCAATTGCAGTGAGGAAGTGAAGGCAGGTCACCTGTGATATGTCCAATCAAGAGACACAGGGGCGGTGCCTGTTGAAACTACTTAGGGCATTGCACTTCCTATTTAGACAGTCTTAGTACAGTTGGAGAAGTGTAGGAAGGAGGATGAGTAGAGCGGTTAGAGTTAGAGTTTAGTAGGTGGACCATATACCTCATACCCTGCATAGGGGGTAGGGGAAGAGCTAGACCCACTCTGGGTGGCCCTAGGCCCAGATTGGAGTCAGGGGACATCCTTAAAGGAGGACAGCTGGCTGTGTGCAACTGTCTACAAGTGTATGCTGTGAAAGAGACAATAAAGAGACTGCACTTTTATACAAGCTCCTGCCTGAGAGTGGAGTATATCAGGAGGAGGGGGACACAATTCTTCTACAGGTACTCCACCCCATACTGCCCTGTCCTGTCTTCCCCCATGTCACCACGGGAGACACAGGCCCCCCTGTAGCCAACAGGTATGCACCACACTGAGACATGTAGCCTGAGCTTAAGACACCCTAGGACACCCTATGTGAGATTGGGGGGGGGGGGGAAGAGGGGGTAAACAGGTTACAGTTAGAGGCGCTGCTGAGATAAACAGGACAGGTTTTCAGCAAAGCAGGACTGAAAGAAGAATGTACACTTTCAGAGCAAGTGCTGCAGAGGAAAGGGCATTGGATACTAGGGGTAGTCAGGAGAGAATGTTCTCTCCCAAAGCACACCCTATGTGCCCTGAGAGGGTGATGTAGATTTGGGAACATTCGGCAATAGCTGCCCTAGTCACCTTGAGGCAGATAGTGTAGGATGCCTGTGGGGGTAGCCTGGTTAACTTGGGACAGGAACTTCAGCATAGGGTCTGCACTATGTGTGCCAAAAGTAGGTTGATGCCAAAGTACTATAGGAAAGTCCGAGTACACTAGCCAGTATCCAGAATGCAAACCACAGAGTGCTTGTAATGAACCGTCAGCGAGTGCGGTGTACAAGGAGAGAGTTCTGCCTAGCCTGGGGTATGCCATGTGTTTTATCGCTGGTTAGAGCTAACATTAAGTGTAGTAAGTACCTAGGAAGGAGTTGCACTTCAGGCACTGAGAGTAGCGCTATCGTGAGCTTAGTGGGTTCACTAAAGATGGTGGCTGTAGGTACATGTGTGCGAGAAATGTGAAAAGGAGAGAGATCCGGCGGTTCACAGCTTGCCGTAGGGGTACAATCAAGGAAGTCCAAACGCAATCAGAAAAATAGGCTGTTTATTCAGTGCATAACAAAAACCTTCTGCCACAAGGTAACTCTGACGCCTTTCGTCCACCAATAGGACTTTGTCAAAGAGTGACTGGTCTAGCCAACAGTGAAACCTATATAGTGATCCTTAACGTCTGATTGGAGGTACTAGATGATTATGCAAATGACACAGATACCCAGCAAGCTCAAACTCCCCCACCCACCACAAAGTGAATATATATGTATGTCAACCAGAGAGCTACTGAGCGTGGCAATTGTATATAACAAGAGACAGGGGGTGCCCAATGCTGCATCCAATTGACAAAACATATAAAGTAAAATACTTCAATAATAATAATTGGTTATTTAGTTAACCCTTTGGCTTTGAGCTTGCTGGGTATCTGTGTTAACCTATGTCTCTTTGGAGGCTGTGGCACCTCCCCCCAGAGCTCACTCCTCCTCCTTTACCCTTTTAACTTGGAAGGTCATTTCACTTGCTGCAGGAACAAGACCCATTATGGTTTTTTCCCCTCTCACAGAGGTAAAAGGAAAGGTTTCACAGTGTAGTGTAGGACCTGCATTATTTTGGTTATACCTTGACGTTGGTATGCAGGCTTACAGTATGACGCCTTTGGCCAAAGGGTTAACTAAATAACCAATTATTATTATTGAAGTATTTTACTTTATATGTTTTGTCAATTGGATGCAGCATTGGGCACCCCCTGTCTCTTGCAAATGAGAATGCACCTTCTGAATAATTACTTCGTCCCCTCCATAAAGGTAGATCAGTATTTAACCCTATATAGGAGATCACACAACAGGGATCACTGAAGACTATATACAAAACATTGTGCAAGGCATATATTAAACACATACAAACAAGACATGAAATAGTTAAAAACAAATATAAGTTTGTTAACCTATCTTGTAAATGGTCAACAACTTATATATAGAACCAGTATCAAAGTGGCAAAAGGGCAGCATAAATAGAAACAGATGAAAAATAAAAGACATAACATTATAAACAATTATAGGCTAAAGCAGTAAAATTCAGGGCATTATTGAAAACCCTGCTCTCTGATTGGTTAAAATTCCGGGCTTTATCCACAGTAATGCCCTGAATTTCAGCAGTTTGCAAAATGCAGTTTTCAATCTGTTAATTTCCAGCCAATCAACTTTCAGAACAGATGAGACAGGGCAGGGGATTGGTTTGAGTTAAGTAAAAGCTCTGAGACAGGGCAGGGGATTGGTCAAAAAGTATCAGCCACAGTTTGACTCCTCCCCCTCCCGAGCTGACTGTGATTTTCTGAGCAGATTCAGTTGAATTGGGGGAGGGAGAGACTGCAAAGAAGTAAGTGTGTTGTGTATAGAGGTGCAGTGTTGTGTGTGTGTGGGGGGGGGGGGGGGGGGAGGGTGTAGAGGTGCTGTGTTGTGTGTAGAGCTGGGGGGGGGAGTCTGCAAAGTTTAGTAAGTGGCTGCATTTTTGATTGTGGCTGCAGTGTGTGTGTGTGTGTGTTGTGCTGTTGTATGTGTAGCAGCAGTTTGTGTAAGTGTAGAGCTGATGTGTGTGTGTGTGTGTGTGTGTGTGTGTGTGTGTGTGTGTGTATATAGAGCTCCAATGTGTATGTGTGTGTAAGTAGCAGTGTTTATGGGTGTAGCATGTGTGTAGCAGCAGAGTTTGTGTGTGTGTGTAGAGCTGCTGTGTGTGTAGAGCTGCTGCTGTGTGTGAAGAGGTGCTGTGTAGTGTGTGTAGAGGTGCTGTGTAGTGAGTGTAGAGGAGGTGCTGTGTTGTGTGTCTAGAGCTCCAGTGTGTGTGTGTGTGTAGAGGCACTGTGTTGTGTGTGGTGTGCTGTTTTGTGTGTGTGTGTGTGTAGCAGCAATTTGTGTGTGAGCTGCTGTGTGTGTGTGTGTGTGTGTGTGTGTGTGTGTGTGTGTGTGTGTGTGTGTCAGCAATTTGTGTGTGAGCTGCTGTGTGTGTGTGTGTGTGTGTACACAGAGGAGGCGGCAGTGTGTGGATATAGATAGCTGCAGTGTAAGAGTATATAGAGGTGGATTCATGTATTTACCATTTTATTTTAATTAAAAAATCTATATAACTATACAAAAGTGTCTATTATTTATTAAAAAAGCCTACATTTAGCCTATAATAGTAATAATCCCCTCAGAACAGGGCATTACTGGCCAATAATGCCCAGGCTGGGTTACCCTCGGCTTCGCCTCGGGCCTTCAACTCTTCCAGCCAGGGCATTACTGGCCAGTAATGCCCTGTTCTGAGGGGATTATTACTATTATAGGCTAAAGCAGTCAAATTCCGGGCATTATTGAAATTCCTGCCCTCTGATTGGTTAAAATTCCGGGCATTATCCAATCAATACTGCCCGGAAATGTAGCTGTTGTAAAGTGTTGATTTCAATGTGATTATTTTCAGCCAATCAGCTTTCAGAAGAGCTGAGACAGGGCAGGGGATTGGTCTAAAAGTAGGAATTTGTGTGAGAAAACGGCAGAGATCGTATGTCCTTAATATGGAGGATGGAATCAGAATTGAAAAGAGAGATCATACATCACAGAAAATGTCAGAAAGGCTGATTTTCACATGAGGGATTTTCAGGGAACATTGGAAGAGGAATGTCTGCCCATATCCAAGTGGCCCATTATAAGTGGCAAGACGACTGAACAACTGAAGTTGAAAAGGAAGGGCCTCTTACCCTAACAAAAATCATCTTCTCTCCTCAGTATATGCAACTGAAACAATCTTAGGCCTATATAAACCCAGTCAGAACAGCTAGTCTGCCTGCAGCCCATATCCAAGTGGCCCATTATAAGTGGCAAGACGACTGAACAACTGAAGTTTAAAAGGAAGTTCAAAAGAAGTGAAGAAGAAGTGGACACCCCATCTGGCCCTGATTCCTGCATTTGAACTACGCTGGAAAGGAGGATATCATCAATACCAGACTGCATCATTACTGCTGTGATGCTGCCTTTACCATTTATATTTGCTGTGACTTCACTTCTTCTCAAATTATGCACTTCTTTTTACCAGCCTCCGTATGTCTCTAACTCTATTCATATATCTCCATCTCTCCTTCCTTCCCCACTTCTCAGCTCACATGAACTCCTTTCTTACCTGCGTCCTCTGACACCACACAGCTATATCCCCTACACTAAAACACACCCCTACAAATCATCCTCACACATCCTCTTCCTATCCATGCTTCTCCTCCTTGCTTCTGGGGATATCTCTCCCAATCCTGGTCCCTGCCTTATTTCTACTTGCTCTCGTCCTCGCCTGCCAAATGCAATCTCTACTCCTTCTGGTGTTAACCCCTCCAACCTCATACCCATCCCCTGCCACCCTCCCTCCTCTCTCCCTTTCTCCTGTGCCCTTTGGAATGCTCGCTCCCTTTCTAACAAGTTCCTCTCTGTGCATGACTTCTTTCTCTCTCACTCCCTGCTTCTCTTTGCTATAACTGAGACCTGGCTCACTCAGTCTGACTCTGCTCTGGAAGCTGCCCTCTCCTACGGTGGCCTTTCCTTCTCCCACACTCCGCGCCCTGATGGCAGGGGTGGAGGCGTGGGGCTCCTGCTCTCCTCTCTCTGCCGTTACCGAACCCTTCCTATTCCCCCCTCTCTTGCTTTTCCCTCCTTTGAGGCTCACACTGTCCAGATCTTCTCTCCTCTCCCGGTCCATGTGGCGGTCATCTATCGCCCACCTACCTCTACTCATTCCCCTTCTGCCTTTCTCTCTCACTTTGAATCCTGGCTCTCTTTCTTTCTCTCCTCAGACTCCCCTGTTCTTCTCCTTGGGGACTTCAATTGCCACATTGATGACCCCTCTCTCCCTTGGGCTTCCCGCTTTCTTTCTCTAACCTCTTCTTTTGGCCTTCAACAGTGGACTGCAGCCAGCACCCACAAGGATGGCCACTACTTAGACCTGGTTTTCACTAAAAACTTTTCTCTCTCTGATTTCTCCATTTCCCCTTTTCCTCTCTCTGACCATCACCTCATCTCATTCTCTCTATCTCGCTTCTCCCCTTCTCCACCTCCATCTACCCCCCGGTTCTGCAGAAACCTGCGCTCTATTTACTTACCTGACTTTGAGTCCACTTTAAGCTCCACCCTCTCCTCTCTCAGCTCTGCTACAGACCCTGACAACCTGGTCAGGAACTACAACTCTGCCTTGTCCTCGTCTCTTGATCTACATGCCCCGCTTTCTCTCTGCCGCACTCGCCCTTCTAACCCTAGACCCTGGCTAAATTCCCACACGCGAATGCTGCGTTCCTCCACTCGTTCCTCTGAACGCCTCTGGAGGAAGTCTCACACTCTCGCAGACTTCCTTCACTACAAATTTATGCTATCCTGTTTCAACTCTGCCCTCCCGCAAGCTAAACAAGCCTATTTTTCTGCACTAATCAACATGCACAAGTCTAACCCACGCCGACTGTTCTCTGTCTTTGATACTCTACTCAAACCACCCTCAGCTGCCTCTCCTTCCTCCATCTCCGCTCAGGACTTTGCTGACTATTTTAAGGAAAAGGTGGAATCCATACGGCAGAACATCCCCTCTGTTTCTTCCTCCCATCCTACACCTCTTCCTAACTCTGCTCCTGCCTTCCTTGACTCTTTTTCCACTGTCTCAGAGGAGGATGTGTCGCTGTTGATCGCCTCCTCTCCCTCTACCACTTGCCCTCTTGACCCCATTCCCTCCCATCTCCTAAAACCTCTAGCTCCTACTATAATCCCTACGCTCACACACATTTTTAACTCCTCCCTCTGCTCTGGAACCTTTCCATCCTCCTTCAAACATGCAACAGTCATACCATTACTCAAGAACAACAAGCTTGACTCTACCTGTCTTTCTAACTATCGACCTGTCTCCCTCCTGCCTTTTGCCTCTAAACTCCTTGAACGTCTTGTATTCTCTCGCTTGCTCCATTTTCTCAACACCTATTCTCTCCTAGACCCTCTACAATCTGGCTTCCGCTCTGCTCACTCCACCGAAACAGCCCTCACTAAAATAACTGACGACCTCCATGCTGCCAAAGACAGAGGTCATTACACTCTGCTCATATTACTCGACCTCTCTGCAGCATTTGACACAGTGGACCACCCTCTTCTCCTCCACATTCTCCATACTCTAGGTATTCGGAACAAAGCTCTATCCTGGATCTCATCCTACCTCTCCCATCGTACTTTCAGTGTCTCTTCTGCTAACACCTCCTCCTCCTCTATTGATCTCTCTGTGGGGGTACCCCAGGGCTCTGTCCTGGGACATCTTCTCTTTTCTCTGTACACACTCTCTCTAGGTGACCTAATAACATCTTTTGGGTTTAAATATCACCTCTATGCCGACGACACACAAATATACTTTTCAACATCTGTCCTTACACCTGCTGTACAAACCAAAGTTTCTGAATGTCTCTCTGCTATATCATCCTGGATGGCCCTCCGCCGCCTTAAACTCAACATGGCTAAAACAGAGCTCCTCATACTTCCTCCCAAACCTGGCCCTACTACCTCCTTCCACATTACTGTTGGAACTACAATCATTCACCCAGTAGCCCAAGCACGCTGCCTAGGGGTCACACTCGACTCCTCTCTCACATTCGCCCCTCACATTCAAAACATTTCTAAAACTTGTCGCTTTTTCCTCCGCAATATAACAAAGATACGCCCTTTCCTCTGTTGCTCGACTGCTAAAACTCTGACTCTGGCCCTCATTCTCTCCCGTCTTGATTACTGTAACCTTCTGCTGTCCGGCCTTCCTGCCTCTCACCTGTCTCCCCTACAATCTATCCTTAACGCTGCTGCCAGAATCACTCTACTCTTTCCTAGATCTGTCTCAGCATCTCCCCTCATGAAATCCCTCTCCTGGCTTCCGCTCAAATCCCGCATCTCACACTCCATTCTTCTCCTCACTTTTAAAGCTTTACACTCTTCTGCCCCTCCTTACATCTCATCCCTAATTTCTCGTTATGCACCATCCAGACTCTTGCGTTCTTCTCAAGGATGTCTTCTTTCTACCCCCTTTGTATTTAAAGCCCTCTCCCGCCTTAAACCTTTCTCACTTTCTGCCCCTCACCTCTGGAATGCCCTTCCCCTCAGTACCCGACAAGCACCCTCTCTATCCACCTTTAAGACCCACCTTAAGACACACTTGCTTAAAGAAGCATATGAATAGCACTGTGGATATTCTGAACACGATACATAAAGCTTGGCCCCCTGCAGACGCACTTACCAGAACTCCCTCCTACTGTCTCTGTACGTTCTACCTACCAATTAGACTGTAAGCTCCTCGGGGCAGGGACTCCTCTTCCGAAATGTTACTTTTATGTCTGAAGCACTTATTCCCATGATCTGTTATTTATATTATCTGTTATTTATTTGATTACCCCATGTATTACTACTGTGAAGCGCTATGTATATTAATGGTGCTATATAAATAAAGACATACAATACAATACAATAGCTCTGAGACAGGGCAGGGGATTGGTTAAGAAGTATCAGCCACGGGTTGACTCCTCCCACTTGCTCCTTGAACTAAGAAGATTCAGTTGAATTGGTGGGGGGCAGAGAGAGTCTGCAAAGCAAGTGAGTGTCTGTCTGCAGTTTGTTTCTCTCTGTGTGTGTGTGTGTGTGTGTGTGTGTGTGTGTGTGTGTGTGTGTGTCAGCAGCAGCAGCAGCAGTGTTTATGAGTGTAGCAGAAGCAGTGTTTATGAGTGTAGCAGCAGCTGTGTGTGTGCTGTGCTTTTGTGTTGTATTTGTGTGTAGCAGCAGTTTGTGTGTGTAGCAGCAGTTTGTGTGTGTAGCAGCAGTGTGTGTGTGTGTAGAGGTTCTGTGTTGTGTGTAGAGGTGCTGTGTTGTGTTGTGTGTAGAGGTGCTGTGTTGTGTTGTGTTGTGTATAGAGGTGCTGTGTTGTGTGTGTGTAGAGCTCCAGTGTGTGTGAGTGTGTGTGGTGCCTGTGTGTGAGGAGGTGTTGTGTTGTGTGTGTGTGTGTGTAGCAGCAGTTTGTGTGTGTGTAGATCTGCTGTGTTGTGTGTTGAGCTGCTGTGTTGTGTGTGTGTCTGTGTGTCAGTGTCAGCAGCAGCATCAGCAGCAGTGTTTATGAGTGTAGCAGCAGCTGTGTGTATGCTGTGCTGTTGTGATGTGTTTGTGTGTAGCAGCAGTTTGTGTGTGTAGCAGCAGTCTGTGTGTAGAGGTTCTGTGTTGTGTGTAGAGGATCTGTGTTGTGTGCAGAGGTGCTGTGTTGTGTTGTGTGTAGAGGTGCTGTGTTGTGTGTGTAGAGGTGCTGTGTTGTGAGTGTAGAGGTGCTGTGTTGTGTGTGTGTGTGTGTGTGTGTGTGTGTGTGTGTGTGTGGCTGTGTGTGAGGAGGTGCTGTGTTGTGTGTGTTGTGTGTGTGTGTAGCAGCAGTTTGTGTGTGTGTAGATCTGCTGTGTTGTGTGTTGAGCTGCTGTGTTGTGTGTGTGTGTGTGTGTGTGTGTGTGTGTGTGTGTGTACACAGAGGGGACGGCAGTGTGTGGATATAGATATCTGCAGTGTAAGAGTATATAGAGGTGGATTCATGTATTTACCATTTTATTTTAATAAAAAAATCTATATAACTATACAAAAGTGTCTATTATTTCTGAAAAAAAGTCTACATTTAGCCTATAATAGTAATAATCCCCTCAGAAAAGGGCATTACTGGCCAATAATGCCTCGAGCCTTCAACTCTTCCAGCCAGGGCATTATTTGCCAGTAATGCCCTGTTCTTCGGGGATTATTACTTAAATATAATGAATTAAAGAAGAAAAAAATAAATAATCAAATCCCAAGATATAGAACAGTTATAACATAAAAAAAATATAAAAAATAATAATAACTCATAACCAAATATTATTAACCCTTAAATAAAGATTATATACATAAAACCAATTAAATATTAATTTACCAAAAGAAATAACAAAAATAAATATAATAATATAAAGGACCATAATACATATATCAATAAAGCAAAAAAAGGATGTCATTCTAAACGTCTATAACAATCAACTGGATATATACCATGTAAACTTCACACTAAAAAATGTTTAAGTTCCCACTCAACATTGATGCCGGTGGGACATAAAGTATTCATGGTATAAATCCAAAACATTTCTCTCATATTGAGTCTATGCAATCTATCTTCTCCTCTAGGATGCAAACCCACATGTTCCAATCCTGAGAAGGTGAAATTAGCAATATCACCATGAGGACATGATGAAAAGTGACGTGACACTGGATGTGAAGCGTCCTTCATAATGATAAGTCTTACATGTTCCTGTATTCTAAGTCTCAATGGTCTGATTGTATGTCCTATATAAGACATTTTACAACCACATTGAAGATAATAGATAACATGGCTAGGGTGACAATTAATAAAGCTCCCAATACAGTAGTTCTCACTACCATTAGAAATATTCTTAATGGATTTAGCGTATTTACAGATAGAACATATCCCACATGGGAAAAAACCTTTAGGGATGTTTCGCAGACAAGATCCGTGAGGGACTGAAGTGAATAAACTGGGTGAAAGATGGGACCCCAAAGTTTTAGCTCTTTTGTATATAAACCTAGGACCTCCCTGTACCACACAGGCAATATCTTAATCTAGACTTAATATTCCCCAATGTTTAAGAAAAATCTCTCTAATTGAATGTGATTGTCTATTGAAGGTAGAAATAAATGACGGACATGAAAATTTATCATCATACTTATGTAAAGATTTTTTCTTCTTGGGGTACTTATATTTAATAATGTCCTCTCTAGCTAAAGAATCTGCATATTCAAAAGCTGTAGAAAAATCCTGTTCTTTATAACCCTGTGTAGCCCCGAGGTAAAATCACGATTTCTGGCCCTTCTCCTCGAGTTCCGTGGGGTTGCGGGTGCCGCCGGGGGCAGCGGTGGACCCGCCGGCACTTCACGAGGGTGGGGGCCAGTGAAGGGAGCGCTCGGCATCCCTGGAGGTCCGGGCGGCTCCGAGAGCAGGGCGCCGCCATCAGCCGTTAGGTCGCGCATGCGCGGTAGCAGGCAGGCGGCGGGAAGGCCCCAGATAGGTTGCGCATGCGCAGAAAGGGGTAGAAAGCTAAGGAAGCCCCAGAGAGATCGCGCGAGGGCAGGACAGGGAAAAGAGGAGTTGAGGCGGCCATTGGGCGTTCGCGCATGCGCGGGAGAAGCGCGCACGCGGCCCCAGTGTTTAGGCAGCCCCCTGGGAACTACAATTCCCAGGAGGCATAGGAAGACAGAGGTCAGGTGTTCCATTGCGGCCAATAGGGCTGGAGGAAGCTCAGCCCGGGAATATAGATACATTTCCCGGGCTTTGCATGAGTGAGTCAGGCAGAGGAGAAGGAAGGAGTAGGAAGGGTTCAGGGAGCGCGTGGCTCCTGCATCAGGTAAGGGTTCTCCTTAGGTCCCCAGGCAGGCCCCAATTCCCGGTAAGGGCAGGGGGTAACTGAAAAGGGACGGCCCTAAATAAGGAGGTTACCCTTAGGTGCGGAAGGTGCAGTTTGGCAGTGCCACAGCGGATAGGGCTGTGCGCACTGGCAAATAGGCACAGCGTGAGTGCAGTGGATTTGCTGCGGGTTCCAGTGAATGGTGTGTATCGTTCTGTGTGTGTTGCTGCATGTGCTGGGCGCAGTGTGTGCAGCGTCTGTGGATGTCTGCAGGCTGACAGTGTGAGCTGTGTGTCTGCTGCAGACTGTTAGCTAGTTAATAGCTAGTTGTTAGTGAGACAGATAGGACTGGGTAGCTAGGGGAGGGGGGGCAGGTTATTGTTCCACAGGCCCTAGGAGTTTTCCCCAAGCCATCCCAGGTTGCGGTTCATCAGGGACAGGCCCTAGGTTAGGGTTCCTGTCCTGATAGGGTTAGTTAGGGATAGCGGCGGTTGCTGTTCCCGTGATGCGGTTGGTGTTGCCGTGATTCGGTTGCAACAAGAAATGTGTTGCGGTCCCGAGCATCGGAGTGCTCGGAAGGTACCTCTGAAGTATATAAGTGCACCAACTGGGCCCTAGCTTAATTTAGTGACTGCGCAGTCACCCACGACCTCCGTAGGAGTACGGGACATTGGGTATGGGGGATCACAGGACACTGGGTGGGAACACCAGACATTGGGCTGAGGTGATGCGGATAGAGCATTAGGTTATGTGATGTTATGTACTGTGTTATATGTTCTCAAGTAAAGTGTTAGTTATTGTTTTATCGTATACGTGTGTTATTGTATTTCTTACCCAGGGCTATCTTTCATAACGGGGATCCTGGGTAAGTGGAGGCGCTGCACCAGGTAAATGGTAAGGGTTTCCCCAGGCTCCCAGCTAGCGGAGGCTCAGATCTCCTGGAGCCACAGGTGTTATACAGTTACCAGTAGTCCCTTAGAAGAGGTGTGCCGCAAGGAAAGGGACCGGTTAGACCACAAGGGGCCAATGTGAGATTGGGTGGGTCAGGCCGGTTCACAAAAAGGGCTACACATACATTTGATAGCTACATATACTCTAGATCACCATGTATACATACATTGGATAGCTACATATACTCTAGATCACCATGTATACATACATTGGATAGCTACATATACTCTAGACCCGCCATGTATACATACATTGGATAGCTACATATACTCTAGACCCTAAACTCTAGACTCTAAAGGGACCGGTTAGACCACATGGGCCAATGTGAGATTGGGTGGGTCAGGCCGGTTCACAAAAAGGGCTACACCTGCATTCGAAAAATTTCAGCCATGATATCAGATTGTGCAATAAATTTCTCATTATCAGAACATAGTCGCTTAAGCCTGATGAAT
The DNA here is from genome assembly GCF_040206685.1 of Ascaphus truei. Taxonomy (NCBI): domain Eukaryota; kingdom Metazoa; phylum Chordata; class Amphibia; order Anura; family Ascaphidae; genus Ascaphus; species Ascaphus truei. The sequence goes on along the minus strand of NC_134485.1, from coordinate 435,639,894 downwards.
TGTGCCTTGGGGATACTTTTAATCAAGGAACGAGGGTGACAAAGGAGACAGTTCTTGGAATGAGCCTTTCTATAATTGTCAGTTTGTATGTTTTCACCATTATCAATGAACAATGTAATATCTAAATAATCAATATGGTGTATATTATGTGTATAAGTGAAATGTAAATTTAAATAATTAATATTAAGAGTGTCAATAAAGGTGATAAGTGAATCAGAGTCCCCATCCCACACGAAAATAAGATCATCTATAAAGTGTCTATAAAAGACTATGGGGCCTATGCAGAGTCGTCCGAATACATGCCATTCGGCATGTATTCGGCAGAATTTGCTTCCTGTATGCACAGAGGCTTCCTTGAGTGGCGAAATTTGAAATTTTCGCCAGGAGATTTGCTAGGCGGCAGCATCCCGCCAATGTGTTGGCGAGAAGCGTGTTTTTTTTACATTTCGCCATGTTTCTAGGTTCGGCATATGCAGGAAAGGGCAAAGTGTGGTATTCGGCATGTGTGCTTGAATTCTCAGCGCTGAAGTCACCAATTGTGCGCGCCAGAAAAAAACGGCAGTAGCCGTCCAGTTCACTGGAAAGTGCTGTCAGTTAGTAAGGGGAAGCGGAGGAGCGGTCACGTGACCGCTCCCATCCAATGGGTCTGCAGCCGGTTCCCTACAGAGCCGTCATTGCCAGACAGAAGGTGGGGTGTGTGTGTGTGTGTGTGTGTGATGCCCCGATCGCTGTCTCCCTTCTGCCCTGGTCCCTGCCCCCCTTCTGCTCCGGTCCCTGCCCCCCTTCTGCTCCGGTCCCTGTCTCGTGTGTGTGTGTGCATTGTGTGCCTTGTGTGTGCATTGTGTGCCTTGTGTGTGTGTTTGCATTGTGTATGTGTATGCATGCATGTGTGTGTGTGTATGCATGTGTGTGTATGTGTGCATGTGTGTGTATGCATGTATGCATGTGTGCATGTGTGTGTATGCATGTATGCATGTGTGTGTATGTGTACTGCTGCCGAGTGCGGGGCTTCAGATCGCGATCAGCTGCTGTGTTTGGGGGGAGGGAGGGTCAGTATTGCTGCCGAGTGCGGGGCTTCAGATCGCGATCAGCTGCTGGGCTTGGGGGGAGGGGGGGTCAGTAGTGCTGCCGAGTGCAGGGCTTCACATTGCGATCAGCTGCTGGGCTTGGGGGGAGGGCATCACGCTGTCACAAACCTGTCCAGATCCATGCCAACTGCTGTCACTATATGTGGCTCCCAAATCTCTGATGCACACAGGGCATTGACAAAGCAATAGGGTGAATATGCCTCTATACACATAACATTGCCATGTCAGCAAAAACTCTGAGCATTACAGTATAAGCAGTATACAGTATATAACAATATATAAGCATGTGTGTGGCTATGTGTATCTGTGTGAGTATGCATGTACAGATCAGTATATATCAGTATGCCTATGTCTCAACTGTGCCTTTGTGTATCAGTGTCTGTAAATGTGTGTGTATACAGTATTGTGTGTCTGTCTGAGTATCAGTGTATATTCCTGTGTGTCTGTCTATCAGTATGTACACTGTCTGTCACTGAATGTCTATGACTGTAGCTAATAAAAATTGTAAAAGTGTAAAGAGAAGGTTTTTTTTTCAGTATCTGCAGCTTCACAGTGCTTCTACCACTTTAACAGAGAGACGCGTGCTGTTTCTCTGGTATGTAACTATGCAGAAGCCGTCACTAAGACGCTGTGCCAGGAATGTGGTGTTTACTTTAGAAATTTCCCGCCCACTTGAATTGAAGTCTTGCGAGACTCACGAGCGCGACTTTCACCCGCAGTGACTGAAAATATAGCCAGATGTAGGTAGCTCAGTCAGAAATGGCGCGATTAGCACTCGCCAATCATACACTTTGAGACTTGATTGACGATTTGTCCTTTCTGAATCAGGCTCAATAAATACGCCACAATGTTGAACTTTTACAACAATGGCAATTTATTTTGCCGTTCCTCTCTGCATAGGCCCCTATGGGCCTTATTCAGAGAGGGTTGATAAAAAAAATCGCCAGGGAATGTAAAATGCCGTTTTTTTGGGTGTTGCTATCACGGTATTCAGAAAGGCTCGATTACCAGTGATAGCAAAATGCCCAAAACGGGCGAGTTGCTGCCAGCGAGAGCATCAACCCTCTGAAAAGGCCTGAACCGGCGATTCATTTCTGCTGCAGAGAGAGCTGCTCTGAGAGAGCCGCCTCTCAAAGCTGAAATGTCGCCCAAAAATTATTTATTTAAATATACATTTCTTTAATAGTTGTGACAGAAACCAGGGGATGGTAATACATTCCATACATAGGGCTCCCAGGATATTGGCCTGGCAGTGCAGCCTCATAATATATGCACTCCATCCCACAGTTTGGCAAGTGCTGGAACTGAGGTATGAGGGATCCAGACCAGAGTTTGTCTGCTGCCTGATTTCTGTCACCTGTCCTGCTTGTTAGAAATCAGGTACTTAAGACTGATTTCCTGGTTCCTCTCCTCTCTCCCCCAAGAGCCTGGAGGCGGGAAGGCTGCTGGAAGCAGAGAGGGGAAAAGCCTCTCCCCAAACAGGTTAAATCATTCTGTTCCTTTTTGTCTAAAACTGCAAAGTTCCTTATTTTGTTGTTGGAAGTGGAAAAGCCACTCCAACCCTGAGTTAGGGAATACCTAAGTTAAGTTATCACTCAGGTGAGCAGATTTTGTATTGCTTGTGTTTCTGTTGTTTGCACTGTGGCAGTCTCAGTGCCTGGGACTGAATAAACCAGGCATAGCATGTTTAAAGGAACAGCACGTGACGCCTCGTCATTTTACCTACCCTAAAAGACCGTGTTCTAACAGTCCCGGACAGACGGCGGAGCCCCGGAGTAAGCCGTTTGTCACATATGGTAGAGAATGCGGGCAGAACACTAAAAGGTCTGCGGGTTAAAGAACTTTAAAAAGAAAAAAAAAAAGTTTTTTTTCTCTTCAAACAAGATGAAAGACGTGGTGAGTGCGCTGGTACGCAATGTCGCTATCCAGAAAGACGCGAATGAAACCCAGTAACAGCTGTTAATAGCCCAGCAAGAGATTAATGCAAACCAGCAACAGACGAATGCAGCCCTGCAAGAGGCTAATGCAAACCAGCAACAGACGAATGCAGCCCTGCAAGAGGCGAATGCAGCTCTGCAAATCGCGAATGCAAACCAGCAAGAGACAAACCGCTTGCTGAGAGAGGAGCAACAACGGTTCGCCCAGGGCTTACAGCAGGAACTCGAGATCCTGAGGGGGACTATCAGTAACACTCCACTGGCAGAGGCAGCCCCAGTCCCGAAAATGACCAGGGCAAGCCACTACCTTCAGAAGATGGGGCCCTCGGATGATGTGGAAACCTATCTTCTCACGTTTGAATGCACGGCACAGAGAGAGGGATGGCCAGAAGCTGAGTGGGCCAGTCTAATCGCACCCTTCCTAAGCGGCGAACCCCAGAAGGCTTACTTTGATCTAGAGCCAGCTGAAGCTAACGTCTATGCAAAATTGAAGTTCGAGATCCTCGCCCGCCTCGGCGTAACCACGGCTGTTCATGCCCAAAGGTTCCACGCATGGTCCTTCACGTTGGATAAAGCCACCCGAAGCCAGATGTATGACCTCATCCACCTCGCTCGGAAGTGGCTACAACCCGAGATCAACTCAGCAAGCCACATCGTGGAACGGTTGGTCATGGACCAGTTCTTGAGGAAACTTCCCTCTGCCCTACGCCGTTGGGTCAGTCAGAGTGACCCCCACAATGCAGATGAGCTGGTGGCCCTCGTAGAAAGGTACAATGCAGTAGGAGAGCACCCGCAACCCACAGTCGTGGAGCAACCCCACTACCCGAGGTTCCAGGACTCTTCCAGAGATGGTAAAAGGGTACCAGGGAAAAGGGGGGCTGAAGAGCGATGACCGCCTTCACACAGCACCAGCAACAGTGGCTCGCACACTAAGGGCAACAGCAAACATGGGGAGCCGGAAAAGGGCTCTAAGTGGGACACAGACTATGTACCTAAATGTGTAAATTCTTATGAGAGGGGCCACACCGCGAAAGTCTGCCCACTAAATGCTGAACCAATGCAATGCAACAGCGTTGAACCTTATTCGCTGTGGTCCCAATGTGTGGGCCCTAGCCCAGAGGACCCCTTGAATAACCATCTGTGGGCATTTGTAAAGGTAAATGGTAAGAGGGTTCGGGCACTTCTTTACTCTGGGAGTATGGTCACACTAGTGTCCGAATACCTGTTGCCCATTGAGAAAAAACAGGTAAACAGTTCACAAAGAGTGGCAATTTGTTGTATACATGGGGATAATCACGAATATTCCACTGTTGATGTTCTTATTGAAACAGAGTTTGGTTCTGTAGATTTCAAAGTGGGTATAGTACCGAAACTGGCACATGATGTGTTTATAGGGACCGACTTTCCCCATTTTCTAAAAATGTGGTCCTCCTCTCAGAATAGCGCCCAGAGTTCAATAGCGGACCATAACGAAGTAACAGAAGAAACAAATCCTTTCCCTTTTTCAGAAATAGAGGTTGACGAGGGCCCAAATAAGAAGGGGAAAAAGGAGGAGTGCTGTAAAATTCCCTTCCTCATGGCTACCTTGGTAGGGAATACCCCAAATCAAGATGTTGAACAGGCACTTACCACCCCAGAACAGGATAAGACCCTCGCTGACCTAGAGGTCAGTCCTGGGAGTTTTAAGAAGGCCCAGTGGGAAGACCCCACATTAGCGGAAGCAAGGGGGAATATACGGGACCAGAATAGTACTCCTGGCCAACTAGATAGGTCACTTGCCTACCCCTACTTCGAGGTAGAGAATGACCTAGTATATCGGGTTGATAAAAGGAAATCAATTATAACTAAACAATTGTTGGTACCACGGACATTCCGTAACGTAGTATTACACCTCGCACATAGTCATCCATTGGGGGTACACCTAGGGGTGGAAAAGACAAAAGAAAAGGTTCTCCGAAGCTTCTATTGGCCTGGGGTTCTGGCAGAAATTACAAATTATTGCTCCTCATGCCAAGAATGTCAGATCACCGCCCCGTTCAAAGCATACCGTAGCCCATTGGTACCCCTTCCCATAATAGATGTACCATTTGACCGGATTGCTATGGATCTAGTAGGACCCCTAATAAAGTCTGCTAGGGGACATCAGCATATATTGGTAATATTAGATTATGCCACCCGATATCCGGAGGCAGTTCCCCTACGTAGCACCTCTGCTAAAAACATAGCAAAAGAGTTAATAGTTCTGTTTTCCCGGGTCGGAATTCCTAAAGAGATCTTATCTCACCAGGGAACACCATTTATGTCCCAAGTAACAAAACAGTTATGTAAACTCCTAAAAATCAAGCATCTCAGAACCTCAGTATCATCCACAAACAGATGGTTTAGTGGAACGGTTCAATAAAACCTTAAAGAGCATGTTACGCCGGGCGGTCGATAAGGATGGGAAAAACTGGGATTGTTTGTTACCATACCTGTTATTTGCCATTAGGGAAGTTCCCCAATCATCCACATGCTTCTCCCCGTTTGAACTATTGTATGGCCGACACCCAAGTGGCTTACTGGATATAGCCAAAGAGACTTGGGAACACGAGGTTACCCCTTACAGAAGTGTAATAGAGCATGTTGCCCAGATGCAGGACCGCATAGCTGCAGTCCTACCTATAGTGAGGGAACACATGGAAAAAGCTCAAGAGGCACAGAGGAATACGTATAATAAGGGTGCTAGGGTCAGAATTTTTTTTCCAGGTGATAGGGTACTAGTTCTGGTTCCCACCGTAGAGAGTAAATTCCTTGCTAAGTGGCATGGGCCATATGAGGTCTTGGAAAGAGTGGGAGAAGTAAATTATAAGGTGAGACAGTCAGGTAGGAGGAAACCTGAGCAAATTTACCATATAAACCTACTTAAGCCCTGGAAAGATAGAGAGGTCTTGTTAATCCTAGTACCCCCAGGTCCGTCAGAGAATCGAGAAACTGACCCAGAGGTTAGCATAGCTGAAACCCTGTCCGTTCATCAGAAACGAGAGGTCCAGAATTTAGTGAGAAGAAAAAAAGAAGTCTTCTCTACACAGCCAGGTAGAACTAGCGTAATTGAACATGACCTAGTATCTGAGCCGGGGGTCCGAGTTAACATTAAACCGTACCGAATCCCAGAGGCCAAAAGAGAGGCTATAAGTTTAGAGGTTAAAAAAATGCTAAAACTAGGCGTAATTGAGGAATCCCAAAGTGGGTGGAATAGCCCTATAGTTTTAGTCCCAAAGCCAGACGGTACAACAAGGTTTTGCAATTACTACCGTAAACTAAATGCTGTGTCAAAATTTGATACTTATCCTACTGTATGCCCAGGGTGGATGAACTTGTAGAGAGACTGGGCAAAGCCCGATATATCACGACCCTAAACCTAACAAAAGGGTACTGACAGGTTCCCCACACAGAAAGGACAAAAGAAAAGACAGCCTTCTCAACCCCAGACGGCCTCTTTCAGTATAGGGTGCTGCCTTTTGGCTTACATGGAGCTCCCGCCACATTCCAAAGAATGATGGATAAAATTTTAAAACCACATGCTCGGTATGCTGCCGCCTACCTGGATGATGTGGTAATCCATAGTGAAGATTGGCAATCCCACCTTCCAAAGGTCCAAGCTGTGCTCGACGCAGTTCGATCTGCTGGACTAACTGCTAACCCCGCTAAATGCACTATTGGTCTGGAGGAGGCCAAGTATCTGGGGTATTCTATTGGCAGAGGTTTACTCAAACCCCAAACACTCAAAGTAGAGGCGATACAAAATTGGCCAAGGCCAGTTACAAAAAAACAAGGACCTTTTTGGGATTAATTGGGTACTATAGAAGGTTTATTCCCAATTTTGCAAGTAAGGCAACCCCACTAACCGACCTCACAAAAGCAAGAGGGCCGCTAATGGTAAAGTGGTCCCCCGAAACTGAACAGGCCTTTAGAAGCCTGAAAGAACCTCTCTGTGCCCAACCAGTGTTGGTCACACCTGAATTCTCCAAAGAGTTCGTAGTCCAAACGACGCATCTGAGGTAAGGCTGGGGGCGGTACTCTCCCAGGAATCTCAAGGTGAGGAGCACCCATCCTTTATTTAAGTAGGAAACTAAATCCCCAGGAGAAAAATTACTCCATAGTCGAGAAAGAGTGTCTCGCAATAAAGTGGGCTGTAGGGACGATCAAATACTATCTGTTGGGGAGAAAATTCAGGTTGGTCACAGATCATGCACCCCTCACCTGGATGTGTCAAAACAGAGAGAAGAATGCTAGAGTGACCAGGTGGTTCCTAAGCCTACAACCCTTTAAATTTTCTGTGGAACACGGGTCAGGGCACAAACATGGCAATGCCGACGGGTTGTCAAGGATGCACTCCCTAATATCCATGGTCGCTCATCCCTCGAGGTCTGAGCTGGGGGGGAGGATATGTGACAGAAACCAGGGTATGGTAATAAATTCCATATATAGGGCTCCCAGGATACTGAACAGTTTCTATCCTGTTTAGGCTGAAAAGTGCAGCCTCATAATACATGCACTCCATCCCACAGTTTGGCAAGTGCTGGAACTGAGGGATGAGCGATCCAGACCAGAGTTTGTCTGCTGCCTGATTTCTGTCACCTGTCCTGCTTGTTAGAAATCAGGTACTTAAGACCGATTTCCTGTTTCCTCTCCCCTCTCCCCCAAGAGCCTGGAGGCGGGAAGGCTGCTGGAAGCAGAGAGGGGGAAAGCCTCTCCCCAAACAGGTTAAATCATTCTGTTCCTTTTTGTCTAAAACTGCAAAGTTCCTTATTTTGTTGTTGGAAGTGGAAAAGCTGCTCCAACCCTGAAACAGGGAAAACCTAAGTTAAGTTATTGCTCAGGTGAGCAGGTTTTTGTTTTGCTTGTGTTTCTGTTGCATGCACTGTGGCAGTCTCAGTGCCTGGGACTGAATAAACCAGGCATAGCCTGTTTAAAGGAACAGTACGCGACGCCTCGTCATTTAACCTACCCTAAAAGACCGTGTCCTAACAGTCCCGGACAGACGGCGGAGCCCCGGAGTAAGCCGTTTGTCACATAGTGTAGAGGTGCAGGGGGTCTCCGGAGCTGAACCGTGTTGGTTTCAGGTCTAGGGACCCCCTGCTTCCCGAGATACAGGCACTTTTATGGGGTGCCGGTATCTCCTATGCAAGGAAATGTCCCGGTCACGTGACGCGGGACATTTCAATGCAGACAGATACCGGCAACCCATAAAGGTGCCTGTATCTCGGGAAGCAGGGGGACCCCGGACATAAAACCAACGTGGTTCAGCTCCGGAGACCCCCTGCACCTCTACACTATTAAAGAAATGTATATTAATAAATATTTAAAAAAACATCAATACACGCCCCCCCTGCCCAAACCCATACAGTACAGTAATGGGCAAAATAACTATTATCCAGATATGGATAATAGATTATTTGCCCATTATTAAACACTGCATTAGCATACATAAATAAAGTAAATAAATACAGTTATACTTACCACAACAGCATGTCCCTCTGTCCTCCATTGCCAGAAACATATACAGTATACATAATAAAGACATTATAATGGCCCCTAACCCCTTAATCACCTTAGCGGTTACTAACCACTATAGTCATTAAGAGGTTAACCCACCCTGACCCAATACAAACCCGGGAGCCCTAAGCACCCACCCCGGACTGACTATACCCACCCTATACCCATTGAATAGTATAGTGGTACATCATACCCATATAATAATAATATGGGCATATTGAATGTTTGTAAATGTCTTTTTTTACAGGTTTTGTACTTGGATGTGTTTTTTGATTTTTTTGGGGAGGCACATTGACTCATAATATATGAATCTGTACCTCTTTAGGGTACAGATTAATACATTATTATGCCAATATTTGGGGGGCATTTCTCGCTTGGTATTGGTGTTGCTTTATTGCATTTTATGTATTATGTGGATGTCATTGTTTGTTTTTTAATGCTTAATGTAATTAAAGGTTTGCGATTGGTGTTCGTTGGTATTTAATGTTATATTATGTTAGCTAATGTGTTTTATGGTTAGTTCAGATATTGTTAGAATTTCTTTCTTTCTATTTTACTGTTTAAATTCATTAATGTTGGAGTAATTTATTGTTTAAATTGGTTAGTGTTACTATTCATTTTGAGTTGGTTTCGGAATGAATTGTTTAGATTGGTTAATGGTTTAATTAATTCATTGTTGATGTTGCTATTGATTGTATTGATTGGATTAGCTGGCTACTGTTTGTATTTAGTGACGTGAGTTATTTTGGAGTTTAGTTAGGTTTTATTATTGTGTGTCTTGTGTATTACTGTAGTGTGATTAGGGTGCCCATTGAGTGCTATAGAGGCTTATCATGCCCATATTATTATTATTATATGGGTATGATGTACCACTATACTACTCAATGGGTATAGGGTGGGTATAGCCAGTCAGGGGTGGGTGCTTAGGCCTCACGGGTGGGTGAAGGGGGTATTAGCCCTAAGGATGGGTGTTTAGACCTTGTGGGTGGGTAGCGGTTGGGTTAACCCCTTTATTACCTTAGCGGTATTAACCGCTAAGGTAATGAAAGGGTTAAGTCCCCCCGCAACCCCCCTGCAATGCCTAAACAGCCACTAAGGGCCACATTCCCCCTTCACCCACCCCCGCTAGCCACAGTATTGCATTGTATTGTATGTTTATACAGTAAGCCTGGCACGGGTGTTTAACCCCTTCATTGCCTTAAGCAGCCAATGTGGACCCGACTTACTACAATCTAGGTTCCTACGACTTGGTGCCCCAGCCATTGCCAAACCAATTGCGTCCATAGTCAACTCTATCCTGTCTGCAGGCCATATCCCTAAGACCTGGAAAACTGCCAGAGTTGTCCCAATCTTCAAAAGTGGGGACAAAAACACTGTCTCAAACTACAGGCCAATCTCACTTCTCCCAATTCTATCCAAAGTCATGGAAAAATGTGTCCACTCCCAATTAAGCGATTTCTATACCAAGACAAATTTCCCTAGCCAATTCCAATCTGGGTTTCGTCCCAAACACTCCACCGTAACTACCCTGCTAAAAGTTTGCAATGAAATCCAGTGTGGAATGGAACGGGGACAACTCACTGGTGCAGTATTCATAGATTTTGCAAAGGCTTTTGACACAGTTGATCATGCTATCCTGCTTAACAAACTCCAGAGCTCTGGAATAGGGAAGCATGCTTTAAACTGGTTTCAGTCCTACCTATCAGGAAGATCCCAACATGTGTCCATCTCAGGCTCTAACTCCAACCCCCTGGATATCACCTGTGGTGTCCCGCAAGGCTCTGTTCTGGGCCCCCTTCTCTTCTCAGTGTTCATTAATGATCTTCCCACAGCTTGTAAGGAAGCCTCAATACACATGTATGCAGATGACACAATCCTATATGCACACAGCCATAGCCTCTCTGACCTTCAACACATACTTCAGTCTGACTTTTTGAGACTCGAAAATTTGGATTTCCCAAAACAAACTGTTTTTAAACACTGACAAGACTGTAACAATGGTATTTGGGACCAAGAATAAATTTGTAAAGCTTCCAGTGACTGAGCTCCTGATTAGAACCAACGCTAACACCACCCTAACACCTGTCACTAGTTTTAAATACCAGGGCTTATGGTTTGACTCTCACTTAACATTCAGGATGCACATTGATACCCTGACAACCAAGACCTATGCCAAACTAGGGGTACTTTACAGGAACAAATCCTCCCTAAGTCTCCTGGTCAGAAAGCGTATCGCACAGCAGATGCTAATGCCAATTATTGACTATGGAGACATAGTATATGGCTCGGCACCTCAAACCCACCTTAGCAAACTTGACACCCTCTACAATTCAATTTGTCGTTTTGTCCTCCAATGCAACTATATCACACATCACTGCAAAATGCTCAAAGAACTAGATTGGTCATCACTAGAGTCTAGGCGCAAAGTTCACCTTTCCTGTCTTGCCTTCAAATTCTTTCTGGGCAAGCTACCCAGCTATCTGAACAAGCCCCTCACCCCTACCACATGCAGCACCGATCACCTGAGATCAGACTCCAAAAGACTGTTCATGGTCCCAAGGCTCAACAAAGTATGCGGACGTTCCTCCTTCTCCTACCGTGCACCCCAAAACTGGAACAACCTACCAGAGACCCTCACATCCACCACCAGTTTAAGTTCTTTCAAATCTAAGGCTGTCTCACATTTTAACCTGGTCTGTAACTGTTTCATACGCTCATAATAGAGCTGGCCTAGCCCGCATGGGTGGCTACAGCTATTGACCGGGGGGTGCGGCCCCCCCGGGGTGCGGCCCCCCCCCCCCCCCAGCTAGGCTGTTGGTCGCGTGCGCGATCAGGGAAGGCAGTTGGGGCGGTTAGTTTTCAAATAGAGCCAAGGAACAAGCAACTGTCACTTGTTCCTTGGCGTTCAACGGTTTCCCACCCACCCATCCCTTTTGACTTGAGTTTAAAAAAAAAAAAAAAAAAAAAAAATTTGTTTCCGTGTTAACATTTCTTTATTTTGCAGATAAATAAGAGTATATATTCGAGACAATGAAGAAAAGATAACGATGGAGGGGTCAGTGGACCAATTGCTTTGTCGCGGCGGCAGTTGGGGGGGGGGGTAGGTGCTTGTTCCCCAGAAGTGGCTCGGGGCTGGTTATCGGGGGGTTTGAAGCAAGGGGGCAGGTCACCGGGACGTACTTCCGGGTGCCCCCTTTGCGTTGCCCAGCCCTGAGCATTCTGGCGCGGACAGGTGGTACGCTATCCCCATTTGTGTTAATAAATAAGCCGCGGCCTTTTACCTCCATATATGTGTCCTCTTGTTATTTGTATGTCTTTATGTAGAGGGTTTTTATGAGAGGGGGGGGGGAAGCTCGCGCCTCCTTGGTCATATATATTTTCTTTAACTGTGCACGCAATGTCTTGTATATAATGTATATCCTGTTCATTTATGTAACTGTACTTGTAACCATGTATTATTTGTTTTACTCTGTGCCCAGGACATACTTGAAAACGAGAGGTAACTCTCAATGTATTACTTCCTGGTAAAATATTTTAAATAAATAAATAAGGTAATGAAGCTGTTGTACATGCATGTTTCCTGCCTCGGATGCATGCCGGGGTGGTCCGGAGCTGCTATTAATGGCGATCAGCTCCGGAGACCCCGGGCATCAATCCGAGGCAGGAAAGAGGCCTGATTTTTTCTAAGTCCCGACACATCGAGGCCATCTCCCCACCAATTTACCAAAATTTTGTGGTGTATTGGATTTGGGGAGAAGAACGCCTATTAGGGCTGCAAAAGGCCGCAACAGCCGACTCGCGGTTCTCTGAATCGCGCAAGTTTATCATCCCTCAGAAAATGGTCGATAAGCGGCTGATTGCCGCTCAGTTGGCGATTTTCTGTGGGTGATAAAATTTTGCGTCGATACAGGCCGTTATCGAGCACTTATCGAGGCTATCTGAATAAGAGTAGCCATTTTGATCGATAAGTGCTCGATAAGGGCCTTATCGAGGCTTTCTGAATAAGGCCCTATGTGGTTACGAAATGAATTAGAATCGTGATAAATTTGTAGTGACTCCCAAAGACCCATAAACAGATTAGCATACGACAGAGCAAAAGAAGAACCCATAGCATTGCCTGATTTTTGTAAATAATATCGTGAATCAAATAAAAAATAATTGTGAGTTAATAAAAATGTGATAGATTCTTGTGCGAGAAATGTGCAAGGCTTTGGAGCCAAAACCAGAACCCCACCTAAAGAAGGGAAGCAGCGCGAAAGCTGTGGCGGTGCCCCCCTGTGCAGTGACTGGCCAAAGGACGAGCCCACGTCACCTGAAGAGATTGAGTGCCCCGCCTCTACCATCCACGGGAGGGGGCACGCCGAGAGCCAATCACAGCGTTCCTCCCAAGCTAAAGGAGGAGCAGGAAGTGAGCAGCAGAAACCTCACTCTTGTTTGGCTGGCGACAGAGGAGCTTACTGTCGAGCAAGCAAGCTGATTGATTCAACCCCTGCGCAAAAGATGGCTGATTTGAGTGTGACTACGTATCAGCTTCCAGGAGGCTTCCTGGTTGTGGAGGTTGATGGCCGCGAGTATCTGCAGGTCACCCGGGCCTGCGCCGAGTACTACAGCGAGATGCCAACAGTGAGGCATTTTCTACTTCTGGCCTACCGAGCCATACCCCACCATTGTGACGCCGTGAGAGGGCTCTCAAGCGACGCTGATTGAAGTGGAGGAGGCGGATGTGAAGGCTGCCCTGATCCCATATACCAGCCCTGCGGTAGGGACCCAGTGTGGCGGAGATGAGACCCGAGACTGCTCCTGAAGAACCGCAGAGTATCGCAAGACAGCGGAGTGGTAAGATGACACCACCACCCCCTTACATCCGCCAGGTTAAAATGGAACCTGCAGAGAGAGAGAGTCCAGCTCGTCCGTTTCTTCGCAGATCCACCGCCGCCCCTTCTGGTGAGTGACGCACTTCCGGTGCGGGACACAGAGGCGGATGAAGACTCTGCGACGACCCATGATGACGTCACTTCCGGGTCGACACGGAGCCTATGCCCGGAAGCTTTAATCGAGTCCTTGAGGAGCGCCTGTCTAGAGGAAGAGCTTGCAAGTGGCCAAGAGAGGAGCCAGGCGCGCTGCCGCCAGAGACAGTAAGAGAGTATCTACAGATCACGGCATAGCCCGACTAAGAGACACTGTGATGGAGTATGGCGATCCTACGGTCACCGCCCCTAGCGCCATTGCCCCTGCCCTGTCACGTTCTCTACCACAGGGTCCTAGTGGGATTAAGCAAAGCAAGACACCCACATTTTCTATGGATTGGCGGGACTGGGTTTCGAGTGATGAGGGTTCTGATGGGGAGATACCTTGGTCGAGTCATATACCTGTACCTAACCCTACTGTGTTTAACCCTGCACCTAGAGGTAGGACCAGAGGGTCCCAGTCTTCTGTCAAGGAGGGTCTTTTAAGTCATAAGGCACCCAGAATGTACACCCACGGTATACACACATGTCATTAGAGGGAAATGTAAAGGTTCACACTCCACGGATAGAGAGACATCTGGTGTGTCCTCAAGAGCTGATTCAGAGGAATGTATGAGTGTGTCATCCTCATATGAGCACCGAGACAAATGGTGGGCACCCTTTTTCGAGGGGTATGATAAAGGGATGGACCATACAAGGTTTATACTGATTAAGGATGATGTGGTAGACCATTGATGGGATGTAGTCCTAAGCAGGAGCTTGCCAAAGAACTTGATAACAGATGGAGGGAGATCACACAGAAAATAGTGACACCCAAAGGTTCATCCATACTATTCGATGACATTGCACCTGAGGAGCCTATATACTGGGTACCGCCAGGAAAGGCTGAGAATAAGAAACTGACAAAACTAAGCAGAGCTGATAGAGCTATTGTAGCCAGATACAGACAGTCTCATGGGTATGAGTTCCCGTATGTACCTGAGCCTATTAGGCAGGAAATAGAGGATCAGAGAGACACCTGGCTCAGAGACGCTGTCATTAAATATGTAGCCAGGTCCCCCTCTGCCCATCGCCCTCCCTCACCTGGCTGGCGATCGCGGGTGCCGCCGAGCGCGTCGCTAGGACTCCGGCGGTTCCCGGTGCAGGGCGCCGCCATACTGAAATGTGCGCGCATGCGAAGTGGGGATTTCGGCGCGGGGACAGGCAGGGAAGTTCACGCATGCGCAGTGATAAGGCGCGAACGCTAGCATACCAGGGAAGGCTCTTTGAAGGGACTACAAGTCCCATGAGTCTCAGCAGCACCCCATGTGACGCCAGGGAGCCAATAGGGCTACAGCATCTCCCTGCAGGGGAGATTAGATACATTTCGCGGGCTTGGAGCACGTTAGTCAGTCAGCGTCAGGAGCAGCCAGGGGAAGGAGGTAGGGTGCAGGAGTCAGTGACTCCCTGCACTAGGCCAGCAGCCCCTGAGGCCCGAGATAGCCCTGAGCCATCCAGTAGTGTAATTTGTGTCAGGGACAGGCCGCAGGTTAGGGACCCTGCCCCTTACTATTCAGAGTCAGTTAGGGACCCAGCAGACGCTGCGCGTCCGTCCAGAGGTTTGTGCGCAGACCTTCGCTGTTGCTGCAGCAGTCATCTGGGTGGGATCGCCCCGGACGGTAGTTCCTGTAGTCATCCGGGTGGGATCGCCTGGACGGTAGTTCCTGTGGTCAGCCGACATCAGGATCCTTTGTGAAGTTCCTTGGCAGGCTCGGGCACCGGAGTGCCCGGCAGGTAATCAACAAGTGCACCAACGAGTCATATCACATTCACACGGGACATAGTGGCTGCGTAGTCACACATATCTATCTCACTTGAGGGTGGGGTAATACTGTGTGGGGTTACTGGACACTGGGTGGGATCATCCGGTGGAGTTGCAGGTGGAGGTAGCGTCCTGCGAGACGCATTAGTTAGTTAGTCCTCTAGGGAGGGACACCTGTTGATTTATTGATTGTTATGCATGAGTACGGTCACGCTAGTAAAGGCATTAGTGGTTACCCATACTGTGTGTTGAGTGATATATATTGTCCTGTGGGGAACAACTCCCCCTCTGGTGGGAGCCATCGCAGGTGGAGGCACTGCACTGAGTACAGGGTTGCTCATAGTATTATACTTGCCCCAGGTTCCCCGTGGCGGAAACTCAGCCCTCCTGTGAGCCTAACAGGTAACGCACCACAACAGGTAACATTAGG
The DNA here is from genome assembly GCF_040206685.1 of Ascaphus truei. Lineage (NCBI taxonomy): Eukaryota > Metazoa > Chordata > Amphibia > Anura > Ascaphidae > Ascaphus > Ascaphus truei. The sequence continues at coordinate 435,624,136 of NC_134485.1, read as the reverse complement.
TTCCCCTTACATACGCCATATATGCAATTGGGTGGGGGAATACCTGTTACATTTGGAGGCGCTGCTGAGATCAGACCTGGGGTGCCCTATTCCATTTTTTTGTCAAATTGTGCACCATGTTTGTAAAGTCCGGACGCGAGGTCCTTGCCTGGGCCTTGAAGCAAGATTTTAGCCCCCGCCGTGTGGTGGCCGTAGGAGGCCTTCCCGCAAATATATCAGATGTGGAGGTCTGTGATCATATGCGTAAAATCCCCGGGTGGCCGTACGCCTGTATTTTAGATGAAGATCAAGACCCTACGTCCCTGTGGAAATCGATACTTTTTGTGGTGACATCCACGTGGGATATATGCTTGCCAGAGGCACCGTCCACATTGTTTATGCCAGGGGGTCCCTCAGACCCACTCCCACTCTCAGACTCTCAGACTCTCAGACTCAGTTTCAGACCCACTCTCAGACTCTAGACCCACTCTCAGACTCTAGACACACTCTCAGACTCTCAGACACACTCTGACTCTCAGACCCACTCTCAGACCCACTCACTCTCAGACCCACTCTCACTCTCAGACCTACTCTCACTCTCAGAAAAACTTTCAGAACCACTCTCACTCTCAGACCCACTCTCAGACCCACTCTCAGACCCACTCTCAGACACACTCTCAGACCCACTCTCAGACCCACTGTCAGACCCACTCTCAAACTCTCAGACCCACTCTCAAACCCACTCTCACTCAAACCGACTCTCACTCAGACCCACTCTCACTCTCAGACCCACTCTCAGACTCTCAGACCCACTCTCAGACTCACTCTCAGACCCACACTCTCTCTCTCTCTCACACAGACACACACTCTCTCAGTCAGACACACACTCTCTCTCAGTCAGACACACACTCTCTCTCAGTCAGACACACACTCTCTCAGTCAGACACACACTCTCAGACACACACTCTCTCAGACACACACTCTCTCTCAGTCAGACACACACTCTCTCTCTGTCAGACACACACTCTCTCTCACACAGACACACACTCTCTCGCTCTCTCAGACGCGCACACTCTCTCACACAGACACACTCTCTCAGACACACACTCTCTCTCAGACACACACTCTCTCTCTCTCTCAGACACACACACTCTTTCAGTCAGACACACACTCTCTCTCAGTCAGACACACACTCTCTCTCAGTCAGACAAACTCTCTCAGACACACACTCTCTCTCAAAATTATCAACTTAAAAATTAGCTATATTTGGTCAAACATTGAATAAACTCACCACTAATGTGATGGCTGGAACTGCTTCTCTTTGGATGACTGGCTGACTGTTGGGTGGTAGGTGACTATAATTGACTGTGGGTTGGTGTCTGTATACACACACACACACACACACACACACACACACACACACACACACACACACACAGAGAGAGAAATCGGGCAGGAGGAGGGAAATCAGACTCTCACACCCACTCTCAGACCCACTCTCAAACCCACTCTCACTCTCAGACCCACTCTCACTCTCAGACCCACTCTCACTCTCAGACCCACTCTCACACTCAGACCCACTCTCACTCTCAGACTCTCAGACCCAGTCTCAGACCCACTCTCAGACGCTCAGACCCACTCTCAGATCCACTCTCAAACTCTCACACACACTCTCAGACCCACTCTCAGACCCACTCTCAGACCCACTCTCAGACCCACTCTCAGACCCACTCTCACTCTCAGAACCACTCTCAGAACCACTCTCAGAACCACTCTCACTCTCAGACCCACTCTCAGACTCTCAGACCCACTCTCAGACCCACTCTCAGACTCTCAGACCCACTCTCAAACTCTCAGACCCACTCTCAAACCCACTCTCACTCTCAAACCCACTCTCACTCAAACCCACTCTAACTCAGACCCACTCTCACTCTCAGACCCACTCTGAGACTCTCAGACCCACTCTCAGACCCACTCTGACCCACTCTGACCCACTCTGACCCACACCCACACTCAGACCCACACTCAGACCCACACTCTCTCTCTCTCACTCAGACACACACTCTCTCTCTCTCAGACACACACTCTCAGTCAGACACACACTCTCTCAGTCAGACACACACTCTCTCTCAGTCAGACACACACTCTCTCTCAGTCAGACACACACTCTCTCTCAGTCAGACACACACTCTCTCTCAGTCAGACACACACTCTCTCTCAGTCAGACACACACTCTCTCAGTCAGACACACACTCTCTCTCAGTCAGACACACACTCTCTCTCAGTCAGACACACACTCTCTCTCAGTCAGACACACACTCTCTCAGTCAGACACACACTCTCTCAGACACACACTCTCTCAGACACACACTCTCTCTCAGTCAGACACACACTCTCTCAGTCAGACACACACTCTCAGACACACACTCTCTCTCAGTCAGACACACACTCTCTCAGACACACACTCTCTCTCAGTCAGACACACACTCTCTCTCTCTGTCAGACACACACTCTCTCTCACACAGACACACACTCTCTCGCTCTCTCAGACGTGCACTCTCTCTCAGTCAGACACACACTCTCTCTCAGTCAGACACACACTCTCTCACACAGACACACACTCTCTCAGACACACACTCTCTCTCAGACACACACTCTCTCTCAGACACACACTCTCTCTCTCAGACACACACACTCTCTCAGTCAGACACACACTCTCTCTCAGTCAGACACACACTCTCTCTCAGTCAGACACACTCTCTCAGACACACACTCTCTCTCAAAATTATCAACTTAAAAATTAGCTATATTTGGTCAAACATTTAATTAACTCACCACTAATGTGATGGCTGGAACTGCTTCTCTTTGGGTGACTGGCTGACTGTTGGTAGGTGACTATGATTGACTGTGGGTTGGTGTCTGTATACACACACACACACACACACACACACACACAGAAATCGGGCAGGAGGAGGGAAATCAGACTCTCAGACCCACTCTCACTCTCAGACCCACTGACTCTCAGACCCACTCTCAAACCCACTCTCACTCTCAGACCCACTCTCACTCTCAGACCCACTCTCACTCTCAGACCCAGTCTCAGACCCACTCTCAGATGCTCAGACCCACTCTCAGATCCACTCTCAAACTCTCACACACACTCTCAGACCCACTCTCAGACCCACTCTCAGACCCACTCTCAGACCCACTCTCAGACCCACTCTCAGACTCACTCTCAGACCCACTCTCACTCTCAGAACCACTCTCAGAACCACTCTCAGAACCACTCTCACTCTCAGACCCACTCTCAGACTCTCAGACCCACTCTCAGACCCACTCTCAGACTCTCAGACCCACTCTCAAACCCACTCTCACTCTCAAACCCACTCTCACTCAAACCCAATCTCACTCAGACCCACTCTCACTCTCAGACCCACTCTCAGACTCTCAGACCCACTCTGACCCACTCTGACTCACACCCACACTCAGACCCACACTATCTCTCTCTCACACAGACACACACTCTCTCTCACACAGACACACACTCTCTCTCTCTCAGACACACACTCTCTCTCAGTCAGACACACATTCTCTCTCAGTCAGACACACACTCTCTCTCAGTCAGACACACACTCTCTCTCAGTCAGACACACACTATCTCTCAGTCAGACACACACTCTCTCTCAGTCAGACACACACTCTCTCTCAGTCAGACACACACTCTCTCAGACACACACTCTCTCTCTGTCAGACACACACTCTCTCACACAGACACACACTTTCTCTCAGACACACACTCTCTCTCTCTCAGACGCACACTCTCTCTCTCAGACACACACTCTCTCTCTCTCAGACACACACTCTCTCTCAGACACACACTCTCTCTCTCAGACACACACACTCTCTCAGTCAGACACACACTCTCTCTCAGTCAGACACACTCTCTCAGTCAGACACACACTCTCTCTCAGTCAGACACACACTCTCTCTCAGTCAGACACACACTCTCTCTCAGTCAGACACACACTCTCTCTCAGTCAGACACACACTCTCTCTCAGTCAGACACACACCCTCTCTCAGTCAGACACACACTCTCTCAGACACACACTCTCTCAGACACACACTCTCTCTCAGTCAGACACACACTCTCTCACACAGACACACACTCTCTCTCTCAGACACACAATCTCTCTCAGTCAGACACACACTCTCTCTCAGTCCGACACACACTCTCTCAGACACACACTCTCTCTCAAAATTATCAACTTAAAAATTAGCCTGCTATATTTGGTCAAACATTTAATTAACTCACCACTAATGTGATGGCTGGAACTGCTTCTCTTTGGGTGACTGGCTGACTCTTGGGTGGTAGGTGACTATGACTGACTGTGGGTTGGTGTCTGTATACACACACACACACACACACACACACAGAGAGAAATCGGGCAGGGGGGAGGGAAATCAGACTCTCAGACCCACTCTCTCTCAGACCCACTCTCAGACCCACTCTCAGACCCACTCTCAGACCCACTCTCAGACTCTCAGACCCACTCTCAAACTCTCAGACCCACTCTCAGACTCTCAGACCCACTCTCAGACTCTCATGCCCACTCTCAGACTCTCAGACCCACTCTCACTCTCAGACCCACTCTCACTCTCAGAACCACTCCCAGAACAACTTTCAGAACAACTCTCACTCTCAGACCCACTCTTAGACCCACTCTCAGACCCACTCTCAGACACACTCTCAGACACACTCTCAGACCCACTCTCAGACCCACTCTCAAACCCACTCTCACTCTCAAACTCACTCTCACTCAGACCCACTCTCATTCTCAGACCCACTCTCAGACTCTCAGACCCACTCTCAGACACTCAGACCCACTCGGATCCACTCTCAGACCCACTCTGACCCACACCCACACTCAGACCCACACTCAGACCCACACTCAGACCCACACTCACACTCAGACCCACACTCTCTCTCTCAGTCAGACACACACTCTCTCTCAGTCAGACACACACTCTCTCAGTCAGACACACACTCTCAGACACACATTCTCTCTCAGTCAGACACACACTCTCTCAGACACACACTCTCTCTCAGTCAGACACACACTCTCTCTCTGTCAGACACACACTCTCTCTCACACAGACACACACTCTCTCGCTCTCTCAGACGCGCACTCTCTCTCAGTCAGACACACTCTCTCTCAGTCAGACACACACACTCTCTCTCAGTCAGACACACACTCTCTCTCAGTCAGACACACACTCTCTCACACAGACACACACTCTCAGACACACACTCTCTCTCTCAGACACACACACTCTCTCAGTCAGACACACACTCTCTCTCAGTCAGACACACACTCTCTCTCAGTCAGACACACTCTCTCAGACACACACTCTCTCTCAAAATTATCAACTTAAAAATTAGCTATATTTGGTCAAACATTTAATTAACTCACCACTAATGTGATGGCTGGAACTGCTTCTCTTTGGGTGACTGGCTGACTGTTGGGTGGTAGGTGACTATGACTGACTGTGGGTTGGTGTCTGTATACACACACACACACACACACACACACACACAGAGAGAAATCGGGCAGGGGGAGGGAAATCAGACTCTCAGACCCACTCTCACTCTCAGACCCACTCTCAAACCCACTCTCACTCTCAGACCCACTCTCACTCTCAGACCCACTCTCACTCTCAGACCAACTCTCACACTCAGACCCACTCTCACTCTCAGACTCTCAGACCCAGTCTCAGACCCACTCTCAGACGCTCAGACCCACTCTCAGATCCACTCTCAAACTCTCACACACACTCTCAGACCCACTCTCAGACCCACTCTCAGACCCACTCTCAGACCCACTCTCACTCTCAGAACCACTCTCAGAACCACTCTCACTCTCAGACTCTCAGACCCACTCTCAGACCCACTCTCAGACCCACTCTCAAACTCTCAGACCCACTCTCAAACCCACTCTCACTCTCAAACCCACTCTCACTCAAACCCACTCTCACTCAGACCCACTCTCACTCTCAGACCCACTCTGAGACTTTCAGACCCACTCTCAGACTCTCAGACCCACTCTGACCCACTCTGACACACTCTGACCCACACCCACACTCAGACCCACACTCAGACCCACACTCAGACCCACACTCAGACCCACACTCTCTCTCTCTCACACAGACACACACTCTCTCTCTCTCTCAGACACACACTCTCTCTCTCTCAGACACACACTCTCTCTCAGTCAGACACACACTCTCTCTCAGTCAGACACACACTCTCTCTCAGTCAGACACACACTCTCTCTCAGTCAGACACACACTCTCTCTCAGTCAGACACACACTCTCTCTCAGTCAGACACACACTCTCTCTCAGTCAGACACACACTCTCTCTCAGTCAGACACACACTCTCTCTCAGTCAGACACACACCCTCTCTCAGTCAGACACACACTCTCTCAGACACACACTCTCTCAGACACACACTCTCTCTCAGTCAGACACACACTCTCTCAGTCAGACACACACTCTCAGACACACACTCTCTCTCAGTCAGACACACACTCTCTCAGACACACACTCTCTCTCAGTCAGACACACACTCTCTCTCTCTGTCAGACACACACTCTCTCTCACACAGACACACACTCTCTCGCTATCTCAGACGCGCACTCTCTCTCAGTCAGACACACACTCTCTCTCAGTCAGACACACACTCTCTCACACAGACACACACTCTCTCAGACACACACTCTCTCTCAGACACACACTCTCTCTCAGACACACACTCTCTCTCTCAGACACACACACTCTCTCAGTCAGACACACACTCTCTCTCAGTCAGACACACACTCTCTCTCAGTCAGACACACTCTCAGACACACACTCTCTCTCAAAATTATCAACTTAAAAATTAGCTATATTTGGTCAAACATTTAATTAACTCACCACTAATGTGATGGCTGGAACTGCTTCTCTTTGGGTGACTGGCTGACTGTTGGTAGGTGACTATGATTGACTGTGGGTTGGTGTCTGTATACACACACACACACACACACACACACACACACACACACACACACACACACACACACACACACACACACACACACACAGAGAGAAATCGGGCAGGAGGAGGGAAATCAGACTCTCAGACCCACTCTCACTCTCAGACCCACTGACTCTCAGACCCACTCTCAAACCCACTCTCACTCTCAGACCCACTCTCACTCTCAGACCCACTCTCACTCTCAGACCCACTCTCACTCTCAGACCCAGTCTCAGACCCACTCTCAGATGCTCAGACCCACTCTCAGATCCACTCTCAAACTCTCAGACCCACTCTCAGACCCACTCTCAGACCCACTCTCAGACCCACTCTCAGACCCACTCTCAGACCCACTCTCAGACCCACTCTCAGACCCACTCTCAGACCCACTCTCAGACCCACTCTCACTCTCAGAACCACTCTCAGAACCACTCTCAGAACCACTCTCACTCTCAGACCCACTCTCAGACTCTCAGACCCACTCTCAGACCCACTCTCAGACTCTCAGCCCCACTCTCAAACTCTCAGACCCACTCTCAAACCCACTCTCACTCTCAAACCCACTCTCACTCAAACCCAATCTCACTCAGACCCACTCTCACTCTCAGACCCACTCTGAGACTCTCAGACCCACTCTCAGACTCTCAGACCCACTCTGACCCACTCTGACTCACACCCACACTCAGACCCATACTCTCTCTCACACAGACACACACTCTCTCTCTCACACAGACACACTCTCTCTCTCAGACACACACTCTCTCTCAGTCAGACACACATTCTCTCTCAGTCAGACACACACTCTCTCAGTCAGACACACACTCTCTCTCAGTCAGACACACACTCTCTCAGACACACACTCTCTCTCTGTCAGACACACACTCTCTCACACAGACACACACTCTCTCTCAGACACACACTCTCTCTCTCTCAGACGCACACTCTCTCTCTCAGACACACACTCTCTCTCTCTCAGACACACACTCTCTCAGACACACACTCTCTCTCTCAGACACACACACTCTCTCAGTCAGACACACACTCTCTCTCAGTCAGACACACTCTCTCAGTCAGACACACACTCTCTCTCAGTCAGACACACACTCTCTCTCAGTCAGACACACACTCTCTTTCAGTCAGACACACACCCTCTCTCAGTCAGACACACACTCTCTCAGACACACACTCTCTCAGACACACACTCTCTCTCAGTCAGACACACACTCTCTCACACAGACACACACTCTCTCTCTCAGACACACACTCTCTCTCAGTCAGACACACACTCTCTCTCAGTCCGACACACACTCTCTCAGACACACACTCTCTCTCAAAATTATCAACTTAAAAATTAGCCTGCTATATTTGGTCAAACATTTAATTAACTCACCACTAATGTGATGGCTGGAACTGCTTCTCTTTGGGTGACTGGCTGACTCTTGGGTGGTAGGTGACTATGACTGACTGTGGGTTGGTGTCTGTATACACACACACACACACACACACAGAGAAATCGGGCAGGGGGGAGGGAAATCAGACTCTCAGACCCACTCTCTCTCAGACCCACTCTCAGACCTACTCTCAGACCCACTCTCAGACTCTCAGACCCACTCTCAAACTCTCAGACCCACTCTCAGACTCTCAGACCCACTCTCAGACCCACTCTCAGACTCTCAGATCCACTCTCAGACCCTCAGACCCACTCTCAGACTCTCAGGCCCACTCTCAGACTCTCAGACCCACTCACAGACTCTCAGACCCACTCTCACTCTCAGACCCACTCTCAAACCAACTCTCAGACCCACTCTCACTCTCAGACCCACTCTCACTCTCAGACTCTCAGACCCACTCTCACTCTCAGACCCACTCTCACTCTCAGAACCACTCCCAGAACCACTTTCAGAACCACTCTCACTCTCAGACCCACTCTCAGACCCACTCTCAGACCCAGTCTCAGACCCACTCTCAGACCCACTCTCAAACCCACTCTCACTCTCAAACCCACTCTCACTCAAACCGACTCTCACTCAGACCCACTCTCATTCTCAGACCCACTCTCAGACTCTCAGACCCACTCTCAGACTCTCAGACCCACTCGGATCCACTCTCAGACCCACTCTGACCCACACCAACACTCAGACCCACACTCAGACCCACACTCACACTCAGACCCACACTCAGACCCACACTCTCTCTCTCACACAGACACACACTCTCTCTCTCAGTCAGACACACACTCTCTCTCAGTCAGACACAAACTCTCTCTCAGTCAGACACACACTCTCTCAGTCAGACACACACTCTCAGACACACACTCTGTCTCAGTCAGACACACACTCTCTCAGACACACACTCTCTCTCAGTCAGACACACACTCTCTCTCTGTCAGACACACACTCTCTCTCACACAGACACACACTCTCTCGCTCTCTCAGACGCGCACTCTCTCTCAGTCAGACACACTCTCTCTCAGTCAGACACACACTCTCTCTCAGTCAGACACACACTCTCTCTCAGTCAGACACACACTCTCTCTCAGTCAGACACACACTCTCAGACACACACACTCTCTCTCTCAGACACACACACTGTCTCAGTCAGACACACACTCTCTCTCAGTCAGACACACACTCTCTCTCAGTCAGACACACTCTCTCAGACACACACTCTCTCTCAAAATTATCAACTTAAAAATTAGCTATATTTGGTCAAACATTTAATTAACTCACCACTAATGTGATGGCTGGAACTGCTTCTCTTTGGGTGACTGGCTGACTGTTGGGTGGTAGGTGACTATGACTGACTGTGGGTTGGTGTCTGTATACACACACACACACACACACACACACACACACACACACACACACACACACACACAGAGAGAGAAATCGGGCAGGGGGAGGGAAATCAGACTCTCAGACCCACTCTCACTCTCAGACCCACTCTCAGACCCACTCTCACTCTCAGACCCACTCTCACTCTCAGACCCACTCTCACTCTCAGACTCTCAGACCGAGTCTCAGACCCACTCTCAGATGCTCAGACCCACTCTCAGAGCCACTCTCAAACTCTCACACACACTCTCAGACCCACTCTCAGACCCACTCTCAGACCCACTCTCAGACCCACTCTCAGACTCACTCTCAGACCCACTCTCACTCTCAGAACCACTCTCAGAACCACTCTCAGAACCATCCTCACTCTCAGACCCACTCTCAGACTCTCAGACCCACTCTCAGACCCACTCTCAGACTCTCAGACCCACTCTCAAACCCACTCTCACTCGCAAACCCACTCTCACTCAAACCCACTCTCACTCAGACCCACTCTCACTCTCAGACCCACTCTGAGACTCTCAGACCCACTCTCAGACTCTCAGACCCACTCTGACCTACTCTGACCCACACCCACACTCAGACCCACACTCAGACCCACACTCTCTCTCTCTCACACAGACACACACTCTCTCTCTCAGACACACACTCTCTCTCAGACACACACTCTCTCTCAGTCAGACACACATTCTCTCTCAGTCAGACACACACTCTCTCTCAGTCAGACACACACTCTCTCTCAGTCAGACACACACTCTCTCTCAGTCAGACACACACTCTCTTTCAGTCAGACACACACCCTCTCTCAGTCAGACACACACTCTCTCAGACACACACTCTCTCAGACACACACTCTCTCTCAGTCAGACACACACTCTCTCACACAGACACACACTCTCTCTCTCAGACACACACTCTCTCTCAGTCAGACACACACTCTCTCTCAGTCAGACACACAATCTCTCTCAGTCAGACACACACTCTCTCTCAGTCCGACACACACTCTCTCAGACACACACTCTCTCTCAAAATTATCAACTTAAAAATTAGCCTGCTATATTTGGTCAAACATTTAATTAACTCACCACTAATGTGATGGCTGGAACTGCTTCTCTTTGGGTGACTGGCTGACTCTTGGGTGGTAGGTGACTATGACTGACTGTGGGTTGGTGTCTGTATACACACACACACACACACACACACACACACACACACACACACACAGAGAAATCGGGCAGGGGGGAGGGAAATCAGACTCTCAGACCCACTCTCTCTCAGACCCACTCTCAGACCTACTCTCAGACCCACTCTCAGACTCTCAGACCCACTCTCAAACTCTCAGACCCACTCTCAGACTCTCAGACCCACTCTCAGACCCACTCTCAGACCCACTCTCAGACTCTCAGATCCACTCTCAGACCCTCAGACCCACTCTCAGACTCTCAGACCCACTCTCAGACTCTCAGGCCCACTCTCAGACTCTCAGACCCACTCACAGACTCTCAGACCCACTCTCACTCTCAGACCCACTCTCAAACCAACTCTCAGACCCACTCTCACTCTCAGACCCACTCTCACTCTCAGACTCTCAGACCCACTCTCACTCTCAGACCCACTCTCACTCTCAGAACCACTCCCAGAACCAATTTCAGAACCACTCTCACTCTCAGACCCACTCTCAGACCCACTCTCAGACCCAGTCTCAGACACACTCTCAGACCCACTCTCAGACCCACTCTCAGACCCACTCTCAAACCCACTCTCACTCTCAAACCCACTCTCACTCAAACCGACTCTCACTCAGACCCACTCTCATTCTCAGACCCACTCTCAGACTCTCAGACCCACTCTCAGACTCTCAGACCCACTCGGATCCACTCTCAGACCCACTCTGACCCACACCAACACTCAGACCCACACTCAGACCCACACTCACACTCAGACCCACACTCAGACCCACACTCTCTCTCTCACACAGACACACACTCTCTCTCTCAGTCAGACACACACTCTCTCAGTCAGACACACACTCTCTCTCAGTCAGACACACACTCTCTCAGTCAGACACACACTCTCAGACTTACACTGTGTCTCAGTCAGACACACACTCTCTCAGACACACACTCTCTCTCAGTCAGACACACACTCTCTCTCTGTCAGACACACACTCTCTCTCACACAGACACACACTCTCTCGCTCTCTCAGACTCGCACTCTCTCTCAGTCAGACACACTCTCTCTCAGTCAGACACACACTCTCTCTCAGTCAGACACACACTCTCTCTCAGTCAGACACACACTCTCTCACACAGACACACACTCTCAGACACACATACTCTCTCTCTCAGACACACACACTGTCTCAGTCAGACACACACTCTCTCTCAGTCAGACACACACTCTCTCTCAGTCAGACACACTCTCTCAGACACACTCTCTCTCTCAAAATTATCAACTTAAAAATTAGCTATATTTGGTCAAACATTTAATTAACTCACCACTAATGTGATGGCTGGAACTGCTTCTCTTTGGGTGACTGGCTGACTGTTGGGTGGTAGGTGACTATGACTGACTGTGGGTTGGTGTCTGTATACACACACACACACACACACACACACACACACACACACACACACACAGAGAGAAATCGGGCAGGGGGAGGGAAATCAGACTCTCAGACCCACTCTCACTCTCAGACCCACTCTCAGACCCACTCTCACTCTCAGACCCACTCTCACTCTCAGACCCACTCTCACTCTCAGACTCTCAGACCGAGTCTCAGACCCACTCTCAGATGCTCAGACCCACTCTCAGATCCACTCTCAAACTCTCAGACCCACTCTCAGACCCACTCTCAGACCCACTCTCAGACCCACTCTCAGACCCACTCTCAGACTCACTCTCAGACCCACTCTCACTCTCAGAACCACTCTCAGAACCACTCTCAGAACCATCCTCACTCTCAGACCCACTCTCAGACTCTCAGACCCACTCTCAGACTCTCAGACCCACTCTCAAACCCACTCTCACTCGCAAACCCACTCTCACTCAAACCCACTCTCACTCAGACCCACTCTCACTCTCAGACCCACTCTGAGACTCTCAGACCCACTCTCAGACTCTCAGACCCACTCTGACCTACTCTGACCCACACCCACACTCAGACCCACACTCAGACCCACACTCTCTCTCTCTCACACAGACACACACTCTCTCTCTCAGACACACACTCTCTCTCAGACACACACTCTCTCTCAGTCAGACACACATTCTCTCTCAGTCAGACACACACTCTCTCTCAGTCAGACACACACTATCTCTCAGTCAGACACATACTCTCTCTCAGTCAGACACACACTCTCTCTCAGTCAGACACACACTCTCTCTCAGTCAGACACACACTCTCTCTCAGTCAGACACACACTCTCTCTCAGTCAGACACACACTCTCTCTCAGTCAGACACACACTCTCTCAGTCAGACACACACTCTCAGACACACACTCTGTCTCAGTCAGACACACACTCTCTCAGACACACACTCTCTCTCAGTCAGACACACACTCTCTCTCTGTCAGACACACACTCTCTCTCACACAGACACACACTCTCTCGCTCTCTCAGACGCGCACTCTCTCTCAGTCAGACACACTCTCTCTCAGTCAGACACACACTCTCTCTCAGTCAGACACACACTCTCTCTCAGTCAGACACACACTCTCTCACACAGACACACACTCTCAGACACACACACTCTCTCTCTCAGACACACACACTGTCTCAGTCAGACACACACTCTCTCTCAGTCAGACACACACTCTCTCTCAGTCAGACACACACTCTCTCTCAGTCAGACACACACTCTCTCTCAGTCAGACACACACTCTCTCAGACACACACTCTCTCTCAAAATTATCAACTTAAAAATTAGCCTGCTATATTTGGTCAAACATTTAATTAACTCACCACTAATGTGATGGCTGGAACTGCTTCTCTTTGGGTGACTGGCTGACTCTTGGGTGGTAGGTGACTATGACTGACTGTGGGTTGGTGTCTGTATACACACACACACACACACACAGAGAGAAATCGGGCAGGGGGGAGGGAAATCAGACTCTCAGACCCACTCTCTCTCAGACCCACTCTCAGACCTACTCTCAGACCCACTCTCAGACTCTCAGACCCACTCTCAAACTCTCAGACCCACTCTCAGACTCTCAGACCCACTCTCAGACCCACTCTCAGACCCACTCTCAGACTCTCAGATCCACTCTCAGACCCTCAGACCCACTCTCAGACTCTCAGACCCACTCTCAGACTCTCAGGCCCACTCTCAGACTCTCAGACCCACTCACAGACTCTCAGACCCACTCTCACTCTCAGACCCACTCTCAAACCAACTCTCAGACCCACTCTCACTCTCAGACCCACTCTCACTCTCAGACTCTCAGACCCACTCTCACTCTCAGACCCACTCTCACTCTCAGAACCACTCCCAGAACCACTTTCAGAACCACTCTCACTCTCAGACCCACTCTCAGACCCACTCTCAGACCCAGTCTCAGACACACTCTCAGACCCACTCTCAGACCCACTCTCAAACCCACTCTCACTCTCAAACCCACTCTCACTCAAACCGACTCTCACTCAGACCCACTCTCATTCTCAGACCCACTCTCAGACTCTCAGACCCACTCTCAGACTCTCAGACCCACTCGGATCCACTCTCAGACCTACTCTGACCCACACCAACACTCAGACCCACACTCAGACCCACACTCACACTCAGACCCACACTCAGACCCACACTCTCTCTCTCACACAGACACACACTCTCTCTCTCAGTCAGACACACACTCTCTCAGTCAGACACACACTCTCAGACCCACTCTCACTCTCAGACCCACTCTCAAACCAACTCTCAGACCCACTCTCACTCTCAGACCCACTCTCACTCTCAGACTCTCAGACCCACTCTCACTCTCAGACCCACTCTCACTCTCAGAACCACTCCCAGAACCACTTTCAGAACCACTCTCACTCTCAGACCCACTCTCAGACCCACTCTCAGACCCAGTCTCAGACACACTCTCAGACCCACTCTCAGACCCACTCTCAGACCCACTCTCAAACCCACTCTCACTCTCAAACCCACTCTCACTCAAACCGACTCTCACTCAGACCCACTCTCATTCTCAGACCCACTCTCAGACTCTCAGACCCACTCTCAGACTCTCAGACCCACTCGGATCCACTCTCAGACCCACTCTGACCCACACCAACACTCAGACCCACACTCAGACCCACACTCACACTCAGACCCACACTCAGACCCACACTCAGACCCACACTCTCTCTCTCACACAGACACACACTCTCTCTCTCAGTCAGACACACACTCTCTCTCAGTCAGACACACACTCTCTCTCAGTCAGACACACACTCTCTCAGTCAGACACACACTCTCAGACACACACTCTGTCTCAGTCAGACACACACTCTCTCAGACACACACTCTCTCTCAGTCAGACACACACTCTCTCTCTGTCAGACACACACTCTCTCTCACACAGACACACACTCTCTCGCTCTCTCAGACGCGCACTCTCTCTCAGTCAGACACACTCTCTCTCAGTCAGACACACACTCTCTCTCAGTCAGACACACACTCTCTCTCAGTCAGACACACACTCTCTCACACAGACACACACTCTCAGACACACACACTCTCTCTCTCAGACACACACACTGTCTCAGTCAGACACACACTCTCTCTCAGTCAGACACACACTCTCTCTCAGTCAGACACACTCTCTCAGACACACACTCTCTCAAAATTATCAACTTAAAAATTAGCTATATTTGGTCAAACATTTAATTAACTCACCACTAATGTGATGGCTGGAACTGCTTCTCTTTGGGTGACTGGCTGACTGTTGGGTGGTAGGTGACTATGACTGACTGTGGGTTGGTGTCTGTATACACACACACACACACACACACACACACACACACACACACACACACACACACACACACACACACACACACACACACACACACACATACACACACACACACACAGAGAGAGAGAAATCGGGCAGGGGGAGGGAAATCAGACTCTCAGACCCACTCTCACTCTCAGACCCACTCTCAGACCCACTCTCACTCTCAGACCCACTCTCACTCTCAGACCCACTCTCACTCTCAGACTCTCAGACCGAGTCTCAGACCCACTCTCAGATGCTCAGACCCACTCTCAGATCCACTCTCAAACTCTCACACACACTCTCAGACCCACTCTCAGACCCACTCTCAGACCCACTCTCAGACCCACTCTCAGACTCACTCTCAGACCCACTCTCACTCTCAGAACCACTCTCAGAACCATCCTCACTCTCAGACCCACTCTCAGACTCTCAGACCCACTCTCAGACCCACTCTCAGACTCTCAGACCCACTCTCAAACCCACTCTCACTCGCAAACCCACTCTCACTCAAACCCACTCTCACTCAGACCCACTCTCACTCTCAGACCCACTCTGAGACTCTCAGACCCACTCTCAGACTCTCAGACCCACTCTGACCTACTCTGACCCACACCCACACTCAGACCCACACTCAGACCCACACTCTCTCTCTCTCACACAGACACACACTCTCTCTCTCAGACACACACTCTCTCTCAGACACACACTCTCTCTCAGTCAGACACACATTCTCTCTCAGTCAGACACACACTCTCTCTCAGTCAGACACACACTATCTCTCAGTCAGACACACACTATCTCTCAGTCAGACACACACTCTCTCTCAGTCAGACAGACACTCTCAGACACACACTCTGTCTCAGTCAGACACACACTCTCTCAGACACACACTCTCTCTCAGTCAGACACACACTCTCTCTCTGTCAGACACACACTCTCTCTCACACAGACACACACTCTCTCGCTCTCTCAGACGCGCACTCTCTCTCAGTCAGACACACTCTCTCTCAGTCAGACACACACTCTCTCTCAGTCAGACACACACTTTCTCTCAGTCTGACACACACTCTCTCACACAGACACACACTCTCAGACACACACACTCTCTCTCTCAGACACACACACTGTCTCAGTCAGACACACACTCTCTCTCAGTCAGACACACACTCTCTCTCAGTCAGACACACTCTCTCAGACACACACTCTCTCTCAAAATTATCAACTTAAAAATTAGCTATATTTGGTCAAACATTTAATTAACTCACCACTAATGTGATGGCTGGAACTGCTTCTCTTTGGGTGACTGGCTGACTGTTGGGTGGTAGGTGACTATGACTGACTGTGGGTTGGTGTCTGTATACACACACACACACACACACACACACACACACACACACACACACACACACACACACACACACACACACACAGAGAAATCGGGCAGGGGGAGGGAAATCAGACTCTCAGACCCACTCTCACTCTCAGACCCACTCTCAGACCCACTCTCACTCTCAGACCCACTCTCACTCTCAGACCCACTCTCACTCTCAGACTCTCAGACCGAGTCTCAGACCCACTCTCAGATGCTCAGACCCACTCTCAGATCCACTCTCAAACTCTCACACACACTCTCAGACCCACTCTCAGACCCACTCTCAGACCCACTCTCAGACCCACTCTCAGACTCACTCTCAGACCCACTCTCACTCTCAGAACCACTCTCAGAACCACTCTCAGAACCATCCTCACTCTCAGACCCACTCTCAGACTCTCAGACCCACTCTCAGACCCACTCTCAGACTCTCAGACCCACTCTCAAACCCACTCTCACTCGCAAACCCACTCTCACTCAAACCCACTCTCACTCAGACCCACTCTCACTCAGACCCACTCTCACTCTCAGACCCACTCTGAGACTCTCAGACCCACTCTCAGACTCTCAGACCCACTCTGACCCACACCCACACTCAGACCCACACTCAGACCCACACTCTCTCTCTCTCACACAGACACACACTCTCTCTCTCAGACACACACTCTCTCTCAGACACACACTCTCTCTCAGTCAGACACACATTCTCTCTCAGTCAGACACACACTCTCTCTCAGTCAGACACACACTATCTCTCAGTCAGACACACACTATCTCTCAGTCAGACACACACTCTCTCTCAGTCAGACACACACTCTCTCTCAGTCAGACACACACTCTCTCAGACACACACTCTCTCTCTGTCAGACACACACTCTCTCACACAGACACACACTCTCTCTCAGACACACACTCTCTCTCTCTCAGACGCACACTCTCTCTCTCTCAGACACACACTCTCTCTCTCAGGCACACACACTCTCTTAGTCAGACACACACTCTCTCTCAGTCAGACACACACTCTCTCTCAGTCAGACACACACTCTCTCTCAGTCAGACACACACTCTCTCTCAGTCAGACACACACTCTCTCTCAGTCAGACACACACTCTCTCTCAGTCAGACACACACCCTCTCTCAGTCAGACACACACTCTCTCAGACACACACTCTCTCAGACACACACTCTCTCAGACACACACTCTCTCTCAGTCAGACACACACTCTCTCAGTCAGACACACACTCTCAGACACACACTCTCTCTCAGTCAGACACACACTCTCTCAGACACACACTCTCTCTCAGTCAGATACACACTCTCTCTCTGTCAGACACACACTCTCTCTCACACAGACACACACTCTCTCGCTCTCTCAGACGCGCACTCTCTCTCAGTCAGATACACACTCTCTCTCTGTCAGACACACACTCTCTCACACAGACACACACTCTCTCAGACACACACTCTCTCTCAGACACACACTCTCTCTCTCAGAGACACACACTCTCTCAGTCAGACACACACTCTCTCTCAGTCAGACACACACTCTCTCTCAGTCAGACACACTCTCTCAGACACACACTCTCTCTCAAAATTATCAACTTAAAAATTAGCTATATTTGGTCAAACATTTAATTAACTCACCACTAATGTGATGGCTGGAACTGCTTCTCTTTGGGTGACTGGCTCACTGTTGGGTGGTAGGTGACTATGATTGACTGTGGGTTGGTGTCTGTATACACACACACACACACACACACACAAACACACACAGACACACACAGACACACAGACACACACACACACACACACACACACACACACACACACACACACACACAGAGAGAGAGAAATCGGGCAGGAGGAGGGAAATCAGACTCTCAGACCCACTCTCACTCTCAGACCCACTCTCAAACCCACTCTCACTCTCAGACCTACTCTCACTCTCAGACCCACTCTCACTCTCAGACCCACTCTCACTCTCAGACTCTCAGACCCAGTCTCAGACCCACTCTCAGATGCTCAGACCCACTCTCAGATCCACTCTCAAACTCTCACACACACTCTCAGACCCACTCTCAGACCCACTCTCAGACCCACTCTCAGACTCACTCTCTGACCCACTCTCACTCTCAGAACCACTCTCAGAACCACTCTCAGAACCACTCTCAGAACCACTCTCACTCTCAGACCCACTCTCAGACTCTCAGACCCACTCTCAGACCCACTCTCAGACTCTCAGACCCACTCTCAAACTCTCAGACCCACTCTCAAACCCACTCTCACTCTCAAACCCACCACTCTCACTCAAACCCACTCTCACTCAGACCCACTCTCACTCTCAGACCCACTCTGAGACTCTCAGACCCACTCTCAGACTCTCAGACCCACTCTGACCCACACCCACACTCAGACCCACACTCTCTCTCTCCCACAGACACACACTCTCTCTCTCAGACACACACTCTCTCTCTCTCAGACACACACTCTGTCTCAGTCAGACACACACTCTCTCTCAGTCAGACACACTCTCTCTCAGTCAGACACACACTATCTCTCAGTCAGACACACACTCTCTCTCAGTCAGACACACACTCTCTCTCAGTCAGACACACACTCTCTCAGACACACTCTCTCTGTCAGACACACACTCTCTCACACAGACACACACTCTCTCTCTCAGACACACACTCTCTCTCTCTCTCTCAGACGCACACTCTCTCTCTCCCAGACACACACTCTCTCTCAGACACACACTCTCTCTTTCAGACACACACACTCTCTCAGTCAGACACACACTCTCTCTCAGTCAGACACACACTCTCTCTCAGTCAGACACACACTCTCTCTCAGTCAGACACACACTCTCTCTCAGTCAGACACACACTCTCTCAGTCAGATACACACCCTCTCTCAGTCAGACACACACTCTCTCAGACACACACTCTCTCTCAGTCAGACACACACTCTCTCACACAGACACACACTCTCTCTCTCAGACACACACTCTCTCTCAGACACACACTCTCTCTCAGTCAGACACACACTCTCTCTCAGTCAGACACACAATCTCTCTCAGTCAGACACACACTCTCTCTCAGTCAGACACACACTCTCTCTCAGTCAGACACACACTCTCTCAGACACACACTCTCTCTCAAAATTATCAACTTAAAAATTAGCCTGCTATATTTGGTCAAACATTTAATTAACTCACCACTAATGTGATGGCTGGAACTGCTTCTCTTTGGGTGACTGGCTGACTCTTGGGTGGTAGGTGACTATGACTGACTGTGGGTTGGTGTCTGTATACACACACACACACACACACAGAGAAATCGGGCAGGGGGGAGGGAAATCAGACTCTCAGACCCACTCTCTCTCTCTCAGACCCACTCTCAGACCCACTCTCAGACTCTCAGACCCACTCTCAAACTATCAGACCCACTCTCAGACTCTCAGACCCACTCTCAGACACACTCTCAGACCCACTCTCAGACTCTCAGATCCACTCTCAGATCCTCAGACCCACTCTCAGACTCTCAGACCCACTCTCAGACTCTCAGACCCACTCTCAGACTCTCAGACCCACTCTCACTCTCAGACCCACTCTCAAACCAACTCTCAGACCCACTCTCACTCTCAGACCCACTCTCAGACTCTCAGACCCACTCTCACTCTCAGACCCACTCTCAAACCAACTCTCAGACCCACTCTCACTCTCAGACCCACTCTCACTCTCAGACTCTTAGACTCAGTTTCAGACCCACTCTCAGACTCTCAGACACACGCTCAGTCTCTCAGACCCACTCTCAGACCCACTCTCACTCTCAGACTCTCAGACCCACTCTCACTCTCAGAACCACTCTCAGAACCACTTTCAGAACCACTCTCACTCTCAGACCCACTCTCAGACCCACTCTCAGACTCTCAGACCCACTCTGAGACACACTCTCAGACCAACTCTCAGACCCACTCTCAAACTCTCAGACCCACTCTCAAACCCACTCTCACTCTCAAACCCACTCTCACTCAAACCGACTCTCACTCAGACCCACTCTCACTCTCAGACCCACTCTGAGACTCTCAGACCCACTCTCAGACTCTCAGACCCACTCTGATCCACACCCACACTCAGACCCACACTCTCTCTCACACAGACACACACTCTCTCTCACACAGACACACACTCTCTCTCTCAGTCAGACACACACTCTCTCTCAGTCAGACACACACTCTCTCTCAGTCAGACACACACTCTCAGTCAGACACACACTCTCTCAGTCAGACACACACTCTCTCAGTCAGACACACACTCTCAGACACACACTCTCTCTCAGTCAGACACACACTCTCTCAGACACACACTCTCTCTCAGTCAGACACACACTCTCTCTCTGTCAGACACACACTCTCTCTCACACAGACACACACTCTCTCGCTCTCTCAGACGCGCACTCTCTCTCAGTCAGACACACTCTCTCTCAGTCAGACACACACTCTCTCTCAGTCAGACACACACTCTCTCTCAGTCAGACACACACTCTCTCACACAGACACACACTCTCAGACACACACACTCTCTCTCTCAGACACACACACTGTCTCAGTCAGACACACACTCTCTCTCAGTCAGACACACACTCTCTCTCAGTCAGACACACTCTCTCAGACACACACTCTCTCTCAAAATTATCAACTTAAAAATTAGCTATATTTGGTCAAACATTTAATTAACTCACCACTAATGTGATGGCTGGAACTGCTTCTCTTTGGGTGACTGGCTGACTGTTGGGTGGTAGGTGACTATGACTGACTGTGGGTTGGTGTCTGTATACACACACACACACACACACACACACACACACACACACACACACACACACACACACACACACACACACAGAGAGAAATCGGGCAGGGGGAGGGAAATCAGACTCTCAGACCCACTCTCACTCTCAGACCCACTCTCAGACCCACTCTCACTCTCAGACCCACTCTCACTCTCAGACCCACTCTCACTCTCAGACTCTCAGACCGAGTCTCAGACCCACTCTCAGATGCTCAGACCCACTCTCAGATCCACTCTCAAACTCTCACACACACTCTCAGACCCACTCTCAGACCCACTCTCAGACCCACTCTCAGACCCACTCTCAGACTCACTCTCAGACCCACTCTCACTCTCAGAACCACTCTCAGAACCACTCTCAGAACCACTCTCAGAACCATCCTCACTCTCAGACTCTCAGACCCACTCTCAGACCCACTCTCAGACTCTCAGACCCACTCTGAAACCCACTGTCACTCGCAAACCCTCTCTCACTCAAACCCACTCTCACTCAGACCCACTCTCACTCTCAGACCCACTCTGAGACTCTCAGACCCACTCTCAGACTCTCAGACCCACTCTGACCCACTCTGACCCACACCCACACTCAGACCCACACTCAGACCCACACTCTCTCTCTCTCACACAGACACACACTCTCTCTCTCAGACACACACTCTCTCTCAGACACACACTCTCTCTCAGTCAGACACACATTCTCTCTCAGTCAGACACACACTCTCTCTCAGTCAGACACACACTATCTCTCAGTCAGACACACACTATCTCTCAGTCAGACACACACTCTCTCTCAGTCAGACACACACTCTCTCTCAGTCAGACACACACTCTCTCAGACACACACTCTCTCTCTGTCAGACACACACTCTCTCACACAGACACACACTCTCTCTCTCAGACACACACTCTCTCTCTCTCTCAGACGCACACTCTCTCTCTCTCAGACACACACTCTCTCTCTCAGGCACACACACTCTCTTAGTCAGACACACACTCTCTCTCAGTCAGACACACACTCTCTCTCAGTCAGACACACTCTCTCTCTCAGTCAGACACACACTCTCTCTCAGTCAGACACACACTCTCTCTCAGTCAGACACACACCCTCTCTCAGTCAGACACACACTCTCTCAGACACACACTCTCTCAGACACACACTCTCTCTCAGTCAGACACACACTCTCTCAGTCAGACACACACTCTCAGACACACACTCTCTCTCAGTCAGACACACACTCTCTCAGACACACACTCTCTCTCAGTCAGATACACACTCTCTCTCTGTCAGACACACACTCTCTCTCACACAGACACACACTCTCTCGCTCTCTCAGACGCGCACTCTCTCTCAGTCAGATACACACTCTCTCTCTGTCAGACACACACTCTCTCACACAGACACACACTCTCTCAGACACACACTCTCTCTCAGACACACACTCTCTCTCTCAGACACACACACTCTCTCAGTCAGACACACACTCTCTCTCAGTCAGACACACACTCTCTCTCAGTCAGACACACTCTCTCAGACACACACTCTCTCTCAAAATTATCAACTTAAAAATTAGCTATATTTGGTCAAACATTTAATTAACTCACCACTAATGTGATGGCTGGAACTGCTTCTCTTTGGGTGACTGGCTGACTGTTGGGTGGTAGATGACTATGATTGACTGTGGGTTGGTGTCTGTATACACACACACACACACACACACACACAAACACACACAGACACACACACACACACACACACACACACACACACACACACACACACACACACACACAGAGAGAGAGAAATCGGGCAGGAGGAGGGAAATCAGACTCTCAGACCCACTCTCACTCTCAGACCCACTCTCAAACCCACTCTCACTCTCAGACCTACTCTCACTCTCAGACCCACTCTCACTCTCAGACCCACTCTCACTCTCAGACTCTCAGACCCAGTCTCAGACCCACTCTCAGATGCTCAGACCCACTCTCAGATCCACTCTCAAACTCTCACACACACTCTCAGACCCACTCTCAGACCCACTCTCAGACCCACTCTCAGACTCACTCTCAGACCCACTCTCACTCTCAGAACCACTCTCAGAACCACTCTCAGAACCACTCTCAGAACCACTCTCACTCTCAGACCCACTCTCAGACTCTCAGACCCACTCTCAGACCCACTCTCAGACTCTCAGACCCACTCTCAAACTCTCAGACCCACTCTCAAACCCACTCTCACTCTCAAACCCACCACTCTCACTCAAACCCACTCTCACTCAGACCCATTCTCACTCTCAGACCCACTCTGAGACTCTCAGACCCACTCTCAGACTCTCAGACCCACTCTGACCCACACCCACACTCAGACCCACACTCTCTCTCTCACACAGACACACACTCTCTCTCTCAGACACACACTCTCTCTCTCTCTCAGACACACACTCTGTCTCAGTCAGACACACATTCTCTCTCAGTCAGACACACACTCTCTCTCAGTCAGACACACTCTCTCTCAGTCAGACACACACTATCTCTCAGTCAGACACACACTCTCTCTCAGTCAGACACACACTCTCTCTCAGTCAGACACACACTCTCTCAGACACACTCTCTCTGTCAGACACACACTCTCTCACACAGACACACACTCTCTCTCTCAGACACACACTCTCTCTCTCTCAGACGCACACTCTCTCTCTCTCCCAGACACACACTCTCTCTCAGACACACACTCTCTCTCTCAGACACACACACTCTCTCAGTCAGACACACACTCTCTCTCAGTCAGACACACACTCTCTCTCAGTCAGACACACACTCTCTCTCAGTCAGACACACACTCTCTCTCAGTCAGACACACACTCTCTCTCAGTCAGATACACACCCTCTCTCAGTCAGACACACACTCTCTCTCAGTCAGACACACACTCTCTCTCAGTCAGACACACACTCTCTCAGACACACTCTCTCTGTCAGACACACACTCTCTCACACAGACACACACTCTCTCTCTCAGACACACACTCTCTCTCTCTCAGACGCACACTCTCTCTCTCTCCCAGACACACACTCTCTCTCAGACACACACTCTCTCTCTCAGACACACACACTCTCTCAGTCAGACACACACTCTCTCTCAGTCAGACACACACTCTCTCTCAGTCAGACACACACTCTCTCTCAGTCAGACACACACTCTCTCTCAGTCAGACACACACTCTCTCTCAGTCAGATACACACCCTCTCTCAGTCAGACACACACTCTCTCTCAGTCAGACACACACTCTCTCTCAGTCAGACACACACTCTCTCAGACACACTCTCTCTGTCAGACACACACTCTCTCACACAGACACACACTCTCTCTCTCAGACACACACTCTCTCTCTCTCAGACGCACACTCTCTCTCTCTCCCAGACACACACTCTCTCTCAGACACACACTCTCTCTCTCAGACACACACACTCTCTCAGTCAGACACACACTCTCTCTCAGTCAGACACACACTCTCTCTCAGTCAGACACACACTCTCTCTCAGTCAGACACACACTCTCTCTCAGTCAGACACACACTCTCTCTCAGTCAGATACACACCCTCTCTCAGTCAGACACACACTCTCTCTCAGTCAGACACACACTCTCTCTCAGTCAGACACACACTCTCTCAGACACACACTCTCTCTCAAAATTATCAACTTAAAAATTAGCCTGCTATATTTGGTCAAACATTTAATTAACTCACCACTAATGTGATGGCTGGAACTGCTTCTCTTTGGGTGACTGGCTGACTCTTGGGTGGTAGGTGACTATGACTGACTGTGGGTTGGTGTCTGTATACACACACACACACACAGAGAAATCGGGCAGGGGGGAGGGAAATCAGACTCTCAGACCCACTCTCTCTCTCAGACCCACTCTCAGACCCACTCTCAGACTCTCAGACCCACTCTCAAACTATCAGACCCACTCTCAGACTCTCAGACCCACTCTCAGACACACTCTCAGACCCACTCTCAGACTCTCAGATCCACTCTCAGATCCACTCTCAGACTCTCAGACCCACTCTCAGACTCTCAGACCCACTCTCAGACTCTCAGACCCACTCTCACTCTCAGACCCACTCTCAAACCAACTCTCAGACCCACTCTCACTCTCAGACCCACTCTCACTCTCAGACTCTTAGACTCAGTTTCAGACCCACTCTCAGACTCTCAGACACACTCTCAGACTCTCAGACCCACTCTCAGACCCACTCTCACTCTCAGACTCTCAGACCCACTCTCACTCTCAGAACCACTCTCAGAACAACTTTCAGAACCACTCTCACTCTCAGACCCACTCTCAGACCCACTCTCAGACTCTCAGACCCACTCTGAGACACACTCTCAGACCAACTCTCAGACCCACTCTCAAACTCTCAGACCCACTCTC
The DNA here is from genome assembly GCF_040206685.1 of Ascaphus truei. NCBI lineage: Eukaryota > Metazoa > Chordata > Amphibia > Anura > Ascaphidae > Ascaphus > Ascaphus truei. The sequence continues at coordinate 435,597,606 of NC_134485.1, read as the reverse complement.
AAACCCACTCTCACTCTCAAACCCACTCTCACTCAAACCGACTCTCACTCAGACCCACTCTCACTCTCAGACCCACTCTGAGACTCTCAGACCCACTCTCAGACTCTCAGACCCACTCTGACCCACTCTCAGACCCACTCTGATCCACACCCACACTCAGACCCACACTCTCTCTCACACAGACACACACTCTCTCTCTCAGTCAGACACACACTCTCTCTCAGTCAGACACACACTCTCTCTCAGTCAGACACACACTCTCAGTCAGACACACACTCTCTCAGTCAGACACACACTCTCTCAGACACACACTCTCTCTCAGTCAGACACACACTCTCTCTCTGTCAGGCACACACTCTCTCTCACACAGACACACACTCTCTCGCTCTCTCAGACGCGCACTCTCTCTCAGTCAGACACACTCTCTCTCAGTCAGACACACACTCTCTCTCAGTCAGACACACACTCTCTCAGTCAGACACACACTCTCTCTCAGTCAGACACACACTCTCTCTCAGTCAGACACACTCTCTCTCTCAGTCAGACACACACTCTCTCTCAGTCAGACACACACTCTCTCTCAGTCAGATACACCCTCTCTCAGTCAGACACACACTCTCTCAGACACACACTCTCTCAGACACACACTCTCTCTCAGTCAGACACACACTCTCTCACACAGACACACACACTCTCTCTCTCAGACACACACTCTCTCTCAGACACACACTCTCTCTCAGTCAGACACACACTCTCTCTCAGTCAGACACACAATCTCTCTCAGTCAGACACACACTCTCTCTCAGTCAGACACACACTCTCTCTCAGTCAGACACACACTCTCTCAGACACACACTCTCTCTCAAAATTATCAACTTAAAAATTAGCCTGCTATATTTGGTCAAACATTTAATTAACTCACCACTAATGTGATGGCTGGAACTGCTTCTCTTTGGGTGACTGGCTGACTCTTGGGTGGTAGGTGACTATGACTGACTGTGGGTTGGTGTCTGTATACACACACACACACACACAGAGAAATCGGGCAGGGGGGAGGGAAATCAGACTCTCAGACCCACTCTCTCTCTCAGACCCACTCTCAGACCCACTCTCAGACTCTCAGACCCACTCTCAAACTATCAGACAGACTCTCAGACCCACTCTCAGACACACTCTCAGACCCACTCTCAGACTCTCAGATCCACTCTCAGATCCTCAGACCCACTCTCAGACTCTCAGACCCACTCTCAGACTCTCAGATCCACTCTCAGACTCTCAGACCCACTCTCACTCTCAGACCCACTCTCAAACCAACTCTCAGACCCACTCTCACTCTCAGACTCAGTTTCAGACCCACTCTCAGACTCTCAGACACACTCTCAGACTCTCAGACCCACTCTCACTCTCAGACTCTCAGACCCACTCTCACTCTCAGAACCACTCTCAGAACCACTTTCAGAACCACTCTCACTCTCAGACCCACTCTCAGACCCACTCTCAGACTCTCAGACCCACTCTGAGACACACTCTCAGACCAACTCTCAGACCCACTCTCAAACTCTCAGACCCACTCTCAAACCCACTCTCACTCTCAAACCCACTCTCACTCAAACCGACTCTCACTCAGACCCACTCTGACTCTCAGACCCACTCTGAGACTCTCAGACCCACTCTCAGACTCTCAGACCCACTCTGACCCACTCTCAGACCAACTCTGATCCACACCCACACTCAGACCCACACTCTCTCTCACACAGACACACACTCTCTCTCTCAGTCAGACACACACTCTCTCTCAGTCAGACACACACTCTCTCTCAGTCAGACACACACTCTCAGTCAGACACACACTCTCTCTCAGTCAGACACACACTCTCTCAGACACACACTCTCTCTCAGTCAGACACACTCTCTCTCTGTCAGACACACACTCTCTCTCACACAGACACACACTCTCTCGCTCTCTCAGACGCGCACTCTCTCTCAGTCAGACACACTCTCTCTCAGTCAGACACACACTCTCTCTCAGTCAGACACACACTCTCTCAGTCAGACACACACTCTCTCTCAGTCAGACACACACTCTCTCTCAGTCAGACACACTCTCTCAGACACACACTCTCTCTCAAAATTATCAACTTAAAAATTAGCAATATTTGGTCAAACATTTAATTAACTCACCACTAATGTGATGGCTGGAACTGCTTCTCTTTGGGTGACTGGCTGACTGTTGGGTGGTAGGTGACTATGACTGACTGTGGGTTGGTGTCTGTATACACACACACACACACACACACACACACACACACACACACACACACACACACACACAGAGAAATCGGGCAGGGGGAGGGAAATCAGACTCTCAGACCCACTCTCAAACCCACTCTCACTCTCAGACCCACTCTCACTCTCAGACCCACTCTCACTCTCAGACCCAGTCTCAGACCCAGTCTCAGATGCTCAGACCCACTCTCAGACCCACTCTCAGACTCTCAGACCCACTCTCAGACCCACTCTCAGACCCACTCTCAGACTCTCAGACCCACTCTCAAACTCTCAGACCCACTCTCAAACCCACTCTCACTCTCAAACCCACTCTCACTCAAACCCACTCTCACTCAGACCCACTCTCACTCTCAGACCCACTCTCAGACTCTCAGACCCACTCTAAGACTCTCTGACCCACTCTGACCCACTCTGACCCACTCTGACCCATTCTGACCCACACCCACACTCAGACCCACACTCAGACCCACACTCTCTCTCTCAGACACACACTCTCTCTCTCAGACACACACTCTCTCTCTCAGTCAGACACACATTCTCTCTCAGTCAGACACACACACTCTCTCAGTCAGACACACACTCTCAGTCAGACACACACTATCTATCAGTCAGACACACACTCTCTCAGACACACACTCTCTCTCTGTCAGACACACACTCTCTCACACAGACACACTCTCTCTCTCAGACACACACTCTCTCAGACGCACACTCTCTCTCTCTCTCTCTCAGACGCACACTCTCTCTCAGTCAGACACACACTCTCTCAGTCAGACACACACTCTCTCTCAGTCAGACACACACTCTTTCTCAGTCAGACACACACTCTCTCAGACACACACTCTCTCAGACTCACACTCTCTCTCAGTAAGACACACACTCTCACACAGACACACACACTCTCTCTCAGACACACACTCTCTCTCAGTCAGACACACACTCTCTCTCAGTCAGACACACACTCTCTCTCAGTCAGACACACACTCTCTCTCAGTCAGACACACACTCTCTCTCATTCAGACACACACTCTCTCTCAAAATTATCAACTTAAAAATTATTTTAAACCAGAGACAGAACATAAAACACAGACAAAGCTCAGTTTTAGCACATCCAGTGAAACTCATACACGGTACAGTGCCTAAATATATATGTATAAATATCTATTAAGTAAAATGGTCTTTTAGTTTGACATTTTTGGCCAAAATTGTTGTAAGCCCCTGAGTCAACTTCACGGCAGACCACAATTCAGGGGTCCCTAACGCTAATATAAATTCTTAATAACCTGTGTAATAACAGGAAGAATGATTTATAGTAAATCTGTCAATATTAGTTGCAAAATTCTAAGTCTGATTGAAGCCTTTATTAACCTGTACATTACCAGGAAAAGCACTCTGTATTAGAGTTGTCACAACCATCCTGCAAGCAAACAAGTTCCCCTGTGTGGAAGATGCTATGGATTGAGCCCTTAACCATTTAAATGTGGGAGGGGGTGAGCTTAAATTAAGTAGGAGGTTGCCAACCTCCAATCAGCCAAGACTAGCTGAAACACAATTGTGAAATATACTCCTAACAAGCTCCTATTGAACCCCCAAAATAACCACAACATACATATAAGCATATGAGTGTCACAGAGGAGTGCTACTGAGCATGGCAATATATATTTAAAACCAGAGACAGAACATAAAACACAGACAAAGCTCAGTTTTAGCACATCCAGTGAAACTCATACACGGTATGTTGTGGTTATTTTGGGGGTTCAATAGGAGCTTGTTAGGTGTCCAGTATATTTCAACTTAAAAATTAGCCTGCTATATTTGGTCAAACATTTAATTAACTCACCACTAATGTGATGGCTGGAATTGCTTCTCTTTAGGTGACTGGCTGACTCTTGGGTGGTAGGTGACTATGACTGACTGTGGGTTTGTGTCTGTATACACACACACACACACACACACACACACACACACACACACACACACACACACAGAGAAATCGGGCAGGGTGAGGGAAATCAGACTCTCAGACCCACTCTCACTCTCAGACCCACTCTCAGACCCACTCTCACTCTCAGACCCACTCTCACTCTCAGACCCACTCTCACTCTCAGACCCACTCTCACTCTCAGACCCACTCTCACTCTCAGACTCTCAGACCGAGTGTCAGACCCACTCTCAGATGCTCAGACCCACTCTCAGATCCACTCTCAAACTCTCACACACACTCTCAGACCCACTCTCAGACTCACTCTCAGACCCACTCTCACTCTCAGAACCACTCTCAGAACCACTCTCAGAACCACTCTCAGAACCATCCTCACTCTCAGACCCACTCTCAGACTCTCAGACCCACTCTCAGACCCACTCTAAGACCCACTCTCAGACTCTCAGACCCACTCTCAAACCCACTCTCATTCAAACCCACTCTCACTCAGACCCACTCTCACACTCTCAGACCCACTCTCAGACTCTCAGACCCACTCTGAGACACACTCTCAGACCAACTCTCAGACCCACTCTCAAACTCTCAGACCCACTCTCAAACCCACTCTCACTCTCAAACCCACTCTCACTCAAACCGACTCTCACTCAGACCCACTCTCACTCTCAGACCCACTCTGAGACTCTCAGACCCACTCTCAGACCCACTCTGACCCACTCTCAGACCCACTCTGATCCACACCCACACTCAGACCCACACTCTCTCTCACACAGACACACACTCTCTCTCTCAGTCAGACACACACTCTCTCTCAGTCAGACACACACTCTCTCTCAGTCAGACACACACTCTCAGTCAGACACACACTCTCTCTCAGTCAGACACACACTCTCTCAGACACACACTCTCTCTCAGTCAGACACACACTCTCTCTCTGTCAGACACACACTCTCTCTCACACAGACACACACTCTCTCGCTCTCTCAGACGCGCACTCTCTCTCAGTCAGACACACTCTCTCTCAGTCAGACACACACTCTCTCTCAGTCAGACACACACTCTCTCAGTCAGACACACACTCTCTCTCAGTCAGACACACACTCTCTCTCAGTCAGACACACTCTCTCAGACACACACGCTCTCTCAAAATTATCAACTTAAAAATTAGCAATATTTGGTCAAACATTTAATTAACTCACCACTAATGTGATGGTTGGAACTGCTTCTCTTTGGGTGACTGGCTGACTGTTGGGTGGTAGGTGACTATGACTGACTGTGGGTTGGTGTCTGTATACACACACACACACACACACACACACAGAGAAATCAGGCAGGGGGAGGGAAATCAGACTCTCAGACCCACTCTCAAACCCACTCTCACTCTCAGACCCACTCTCACTCTCAGACCCACTCTCACTCTCAGACCCAGTCTCAGACCCAGTCTCAGATGCTCAGACCCACTCTCAGACCCACTCTCACTCTCAGAACCACTCTCAGAACCACTCTCAGAACCACTCTCAGAACCACTCTCACTCTCAGACCCACTCTCAGACCCACTCTCAGACTCTCAGACCCACTCTCAAACTCTCAGACCCACTCTCAGACTCTCAGACCCACTCTCAAACTCTCAGACCCACTCTCAAACCCACTCTCACTCTCAAACCCACTCTCACTCAAACCCACTCTCACTCAGACCCACTCTCACTCTCAGACCCACTCTCAGACTCTCAGACCCACTCTAAGACTCTCTGACCCACTCTGACCCACTCTGACCCACACCCACACTCAGACCCACACCCACACTCAGACCCACACTCAGACACACACTCTCTCTCTCAGACACACACTCTCTCTCTCAGACACACACTCTCTCTCTCAGTCAGACACACATTCTCTCTCAGTCAGACACACACACTCTCTCAGTCAGACACACACTCTCAGTCAGACACACACTATCTATCAGTCAGACACACACTCTCTCAGACACACACTCTCTCTCTGTCAGACACACACTCTCTCACACAGACACACTCTCTCTCTCAGACACACACTCTCTCAGACGCACACTCTCTCTCTCTCTCTCAGACGCACACTCTCTCTCAGTCAGACACACACTCTCTCAGTCAGACACACACTCTCTCTCAGTCAGACACACACTCTCTCTCAGTCAGACACACACTCTCTCAGACACACACTCTCTCAGACTCACACTCTCTCTCAGTCAGACACACACTCTCACACAGACACACACACTCTCTCTCAGACACACACTCTCTCTCAGTCAGACACACACTCTCTCTCAGTCAGACACACACTCTCTCTCAGTCAGACACACACTCTCTCTCAGTCAGACACACACTCTCTCTCATTCAGACACACACTCTCTCTCAAAATTATCAACTTAAAAATTATTTTAAACCAGAGACAGAACATAAAACACAGACAAAGCTCAGTTTTAGCACATCCAGTGAAACTCATACACGGTACAGTGCCTAAATATATATGTATAAATATCTATTAAGTAAAATGGTCTTTTAGTTTGACATTTTTGGCCAAAATTGTTGTAAGCCCCTGAGCCAACTTCACGGTAGACCACAATTCAGGGGTCCCTAACGCTAATATAAATTCTTAATAACCTGTGTAATAACAGGAAGAATGATTTATAGTAAATCTGTCAATATTAGTTGCAAAATTCTAAGTCTGATTGAAGCCTTTATTAACCTGTACATTACCAGGAAAAGCACTCTGTATTAGAGTTGTCACAACCATCCTGCAAGCAAACAAGTTCCCCTGTGTGGAAGATGCTATGGATTGAGCCCTTAACCATTTAAATGTGGGAGGGGGTGAGCTTAAATTAAGTAGGAGGTTGCCAACCTCCAATCAGCCAAGACTAGCTGAAACACAATTGTGAAATATACTCGACACCTAACAAGCTCCTATTGAACCCCCAAAATAACCACAACATACATATAAGCATATGAGTGTCACAGAGGAGTGCTACTGAGCATGGCAATATACAGTATATTTAAAACCAGAGACAGAACATAAAACACAGACAAAGCTCAGTTTTAGCACATCCAGTGAAACTCATACACGGTATGTTGTGGTTATTTTGGGGGTTCAATAGGAGCTTGTTAGGTGTCCAGTATATTTCAACTTAAAAATTAGCCTGCTATATTTGGTCAAACATTTAATTAACTCACCACTAATGTGATGGCTGGAATTGCTTCTCTTTAGGTGACTGGCTGACTCTTGGGTGGTAGGTGACTATGACTGACTGTGGGTTTGTGTCTGTATACACACACACACACACGCGCACACACACACACACACACACACACACACACACACACACACACACACACACACACACACACACACACACACACACACACAGAAATCGGGCAGGGTGAGGGAAATCAGACTCTCAGACCCACTCTCACTCTCAGACCCACTCTCAGACCCACTCTCACTCTCAGACCCACTCTCACTCTCAGACCCACTCTCACTCTCAGACCCACTCTCACTCTCAGACCCACTCTCACTCTCAGACTCTCAGACCGAGTCTCAGACCCACTCTCAGATGCTCAGACCCACTCTCAGATCCACTCTCAAACTCTCACACACACTCTCAGACCCACTCTCAGACCCACTCTCAGACTCACTCTCAGACCCACTCTCACTCTCAGAACCACTCTCAGAACCACTCTCAGAACCACTCTCAGAACCATCCTCACTCTCAGACCCACTCTCAGACTCTCAGACCCACTCTCAGACCCACTCTCAGACCCACTCTCAGACTCTCAGACCCACTCTCAAACCCACTCTCACTCTCAAACCCACTCTCATTCAAACCCACTCTCACTCAGACCCACTCTCACACCCACTCTCAGACTCTCAGACCCACTCTGAGACACACTCTCAGACCAACTCTCAGACCCACTCTCAAACTCTCAGACCCACTCTCAAACCCACTCTCACTCTCAAACCCACTCTCACTCAAACCGACTCTCACTCAGACCCACTCTCACTCTCAGACCCACTCTGAGACTCTCAGACCCACTCTCAGACTCTCAGACCCACTCTGACCCACTCTCAGACCCACTCTGATCCACACCCACACTCAGACCCACACTCTCTCTCTCTCACACAGACACACACTCTCTCTCTCAGTCAGACACACACTCTCTCTCAGTCAGACACACACACTCTCTCAGACACACACTCTCTCTGTCAGACACACACTCTCTCTCTGTCAGACACACACTCTCTCTCACACAGACACACACTCTCTCGCTCTCTCAGACGCGCACTCTCTCTCAGTCAGACACACTCTCTCTCAGTCAGACACACACTCTCTCTCAGTCAGACACACACTCTCTCAGTCAGACACACACTCTCTCTCAGTCAGACACACACTCTCTCTCAGTCAGACACACTCTCTCAGACACACACTCTCTCTCAAAATTATCAACTTAAAAATTAGCTATATTTGGTCAAACATTTAATTAACTCACCACTAATATGACGGCTGGAACTGCTTCTCTTTGGGTGACTGGCTGACTGTTGGGTGGTAGGTGACTATGACTGACTGTGGGTTGGTGTCTGTATACACACACACACACACACACACACACACACACACACACACACACACACACACACACACACACACACACACACACACACACACACACAGAGAAATCGGGCAGGGGGAGGGAAATCAGACTCTCAGACCCACTCTCAAACCCACTCTCACTCTCAGACCCACTCTCACTCTCAGAGCCACTCTCACTCTCAGACCCAGTCTCAGCCCCAGTCTCAGATGCTCAGACCCACTCTCAGACCCACTCTCACTCTCAGAACCACTCTCAGAACCACTCTCAGAACCACTCTCAGAACCACTCCCACTCTCAGACCCACTCTCAGACTCTCAGACCCACTCTCAGACCCACTCTCAGACTCTCAGACCCACTCTCAAACTCTCAGACCCACTCTCAAACCCACTCTCACTCTCAAACCCACTCTCACTCAAACCCACTCTCACTCAGACCCACTCTCACTCTCAGACCCACTCTCAGACTCTGTGACCCACTCTGACCCACTCTGACCCACTCTGACCCACTCTGACCCACTCTGACCCACACTCAGACACACACTCTCTCTCTCAGACACACACTCTCTCTCTCAGACACACACTCTCTCTCTCAGACACACATTCTCTCTCAGTCAGACACACATTCTCTCTCAGTCAGACACACATTCTCTCTCAGTCAGACACACACACTCTCTCAGTCAGACACACACTCTCAGTCAGACACACACTATCAGTCAGACACACTCTCTCTCAGTCAGACACACACTCTCTCTCAGTCAGACACACACTCTCTCAGACACACACTCTCTCTCTGTCAGACACACACTCTCTCACACAGACACACTCTCTCTCTCAGACACACACTCTCTCTCTCAGACGCACACTCTCTCTCTCTCAGACGCACACTCTCTCTCAGTCAGACACACACTCTCTCAGTCAGACACACACTCTCTCTCAGTCAGACACACACTCTCTCTCAGTCAGACACACACTCTCTCAGACACACACTCTCTCAGACTCACACTCTCTCAGACTCACACTCTCTCTCAGTCAGACACACACTCTCACACAGACACACACACTCTCTCTCAGACACACACTCTCTCTCAGTCAGACACACACTCTCTCTCAGTCAGACACACACTCTCTCTCAGTCAGACACACACTCTCTCTCAGTCAGACACACACTCTCTCTCATTCAGACACACACTCTCTCTCAAAATTATCAACTTAAAAATTATTTTAAACCAGAGACAGAACATAAAACACAGACAAAGCTCAGTTTTAGCACATCCAGTGAAACTCATACACGGTACAGTGCCTAAATATATATGTATAAATATCTATTAAGTAAAATGGTCTTTTAGTTTGACATTTTTGGCCAAAATTGTTGTAAGCCCCTGAGCCAACTTCACGGCAGACCACAATTCAGGGGTCCCTAACGCTAATATAAATTCTTAATAACCTGTGTAATAACAGGAAGAATGATTTATAGTAAATCTGTCAATATTAGTTGCAAAATTCTAAGTCTGATTGAAGCCTTTATTAACCTGTACATTACCAGGAAAAGCACTCTGTATTAGAGTTGTCACAACCATCCTGCAAGCAAACAAGTTCCCCTGTGTGGAAGATGCTATGGATTGAGCCCTTAACCATTTAAATGTGGGAGGGGGTGAGCTTAAATTAAGTAGGAGGTTGCCAACCTCCAATCAGCCAAGACTAGCTGAAACACAATTGTGAAATATACTCGACACCTAACAAGCTCCTATTGAACCCCCAAAATAACCACAACATACATATAAGCATATGAGTGTCACAGAGGAGTGCTACTGAGCATGGCAATATATATTTAAAACCAGAGACAGAACATAAAACACAGACAAAGCTCAGTTTTAGCACATCCAGTGAAACTCATACACGGTATGTTGTGGTTATTTTGGGGGTTCAATAGGAGCTTGTTAGGTGTCCAGTATATTTCAACTTAAAAATTAGCCTGCTATATTTGGTCAAACATTTAATTAACTCACCACTAATGTGATGGCTGGAATTGCTTCTCTTTAGGTGACTGGCTGACTCTTGGGTGGTAGGTGACTATGACTGACTGTGGGTTTGTGTCTGTATACACACACACACACGCGCGCACACACACACACACACACACACACACACACACACACACACACACACACACACACACACACACACACACACACACACACACACACACACACACACAGAGAAATCGGGCAGGGTGAGGGAAATCAGACTCTCAGACCCACTCTCACTCTCAGACCCACTCTCAGACCCACTCTCACTCTCAGACAAACTCTCACTCTCAGACCCACTCTCACTCTCAGACCCACTCTCACTCTCAGACCCACTCTCACGCTCAGACTCTCAGACCGAGTCTCAGACCCACTCTCAGATGCTCAGACCCACTCTCAGATCCACTCTCAAACTCTCACACACACTCTCAGACCCACTCTCAGACCCACTCTCAGACTCACTCTCAGACCCACTCTCACTCTCAGAACCACTCTCAGAACCACTCTCAGAACCACTCTCAGAACCATCCTCACTCTCAGACCCACTCTCAGACTCTCAGACCCACTCTCAGACCTACTCTCAGACCCACTCTCAGACTCTCAGACCCACTCTCAAACCCACTCTCATTCAAACCCACTCTCACTCAGACCCACTCTCACACTCTCAGACCCACTCTCAGACTCTCAGACCCACTCTGAGACACACTCTCAGACCAACTCTCAGACCCACTCTCAAACTCTCAGACCCACTCTCAAACCCACTCTCACTCTCAAACCCACTCTCACTCAAACCGACTCTCACTCAGACCCACTCTCACTCTCAGACCCACTCTGAGACTCTCAGACCCACTCTCAGACTCTCAGACCCACTCTGACCCACTCTCAGACCCACTCTGATCCACACCCACACTCAGACCCACACTCTCTCTCTCTCACACAGACACACACTCTCTCTCTCAGTCAGACACACACTCTCTCTCAGTCAGACACACACACTCTCTCAGACACACACTCTCTCTGTCAGACACACACTCTCTCTCTGTCAGACACACACTCTCTCTCACACAGACACACACTCTCTCGCTCTCTCAGACGCGCACTCTCTCTCAGTCAGACACACTCTCTCTCAGTCAGACACACACTCTCTCTCAGTCAGACACACACTCTCTCAGTCAGACACACACTCTCTCTCAGTCAGACACACACTCTCTCTCAGTCAGACACACTCTCTCAGACACACACTCTCTCTCAAAATTATCAACTTAAAAATTAGCTATATTTGGTCAAACATTTAATTAACTCACCACTAATATGACGGCTGGAACTGCTTCTCTTTGGGTGACTGGCTGACTGTTGGGTGGTAGGTGACTATGACTGACTGTGGGTTGGTGTCTGTATACACACACACACACACACACACACACACACACACACACACACACACACACACAGAGAGAAATCGGGCAGGGGGAGGGAAATCAGACTCTCAGACCCACTCTCAAACCCACTCTCACTCTCAGACCCACTCTCACTCTCAGAGCCACTCTCACTCTCAGACCCAGTCTCAGCCCCAGTCTCAGATGCTCAGACCCACTCTCAGACCCACTCTCACTCTCAGAACCACTCTCAGAACCACTCTCAGAACCACTCTCAGAACCACTCTCAGAACCACTCTCAGAACCACTCTCACTCTCAGACCCACTCTCAGACCCACTCTCAGACTCTCAGACCCACTCTCAGACTCTCAGACCCACTCTCAAACTCTCAGACCCACTCTCAAACCCACTCTCACTCAAACCCACTCTCACTCAGACCCACTCTCACTCTCAGACCCACTCTCAGACTCTGTGACCCACTCTGACCCACTCTGACCCACTCTGACCCACTCTGACCCACACTCAGACACACACTCTCTCTCTCAGACACACACTCTCTCTCTCAGACACACACTCTCTCTCTCAGACACACATTCTCTCTCAGTCAGACACACATTCTCTCTCAGTCAGACACACATTCTCTCTCAGTCAGACACACACACTCTCTCAGTCAGACACACACTCTCAGTCAGACACACACTATCAGTCAGACACACTCTCTCTCAGTCAGACACACACTCTCTCTCAGTCTGACACACACTCTCTCAGACACACACTCTCTCTCTGTCAGACACACACTCTCTTACACAGACACACTCTCTCTCTCAGACACACACTCTCTCTCTCAGACGCACACTCTCTCTCTCTCAGACGCACACTCTCTCAGTCAGACACACACTCTCTCAGTCAGACACACACTCTCTCTCAGTCAGACACACACTCTCTCTCAGTCAGACACACACTCTCTCAGACACACACTCTCTCAGACTCACACTCTCTCAGACTCACACTCTCTCTCAGTCAGACACACACTCTCACACAGACACACACACTCTCTCTCAGACACACACTCTCTCTCAGTCAGACACACACTCTCTCTCAGTCAGACACACACTCTCTCTCAGTCAGACACACACTCTCTCTCAGTCAGACACACACTCTCTCTCATTCAGACACACACTCTCTCTCAAAATTATCAACTTAAAAATTATTTTAAACCAGAGACAGAACATAAAACACAGACAAAGCTCAGTTTTAGCACATCCAGTGAAACTCATACACGGTACAGTGCCTAAATATATATGTATAAATATCTATTAAGTAAAATGGTCTTTTAGTTTGACATTTTTGGCCAAAATTGTTGTAAGCCCCTGAGCCAACTTCACGGCAGACCACAATTCAGGGGTCCCTAACGCTAATATAAATTCTTAATAACCTGTGTAATAACAGGAAGAATGATTTATAGTAAATCTGTCAATATTAGTTGCAAAATTCTAAGTCTGATTGAAGCCTTTATTAACCTGTACATTACCAGGAAAAGCACTCTGTATTAGAGTTGTCACAACCATCCTGCAAGCAAACAAGTTCCCCTGTGTGGAAGATGCTATGGATTGAGCCCTTAACCATTTAAATGTGGGAGGGGGTGAGCTTAAATTAAGTAGGAGGTTGCCAACCTCCAATCAGCCAAGACTAGCTGAAACACAATTGTGAAATATACTCGACACCTAACAAGCTCCTATTGAACCCCCAAAATAACCACAACATACATATAAGCATATGAGTGTCACAGAGGAGTGCTACTGAGCATGGCAATATATATTTAAAACCATAGACAGAACATAAAACACAGACAAAGCTCAGTTTTAGCACATCCAGTGAAACTCATACACGGTATGTTGTGGTTATTTTGGGGGTTCAATAGGAGCTTGTTAGGTGTCCAGTATATTTCAACTTAAAAATTAGCCTGCTATATTTGGTCAAACATTTAATTAACTCACCACTAATGTGATGGCTGGAATTGCTTCTCTTTAGGTGACTGGCTGACTCTTGGGTGGTAGGTGACTATGACTGACTGTGGGTTTGTGTCTGTATACACACACACACACGCACACGCGCACACACACACACACACACACACACACACACACACACACACACACACACACACACACACACACAGAGAGAAATCGGCAGGGGGAGGGAAATCAGACTCTCAGACCCACTCTCACTCTCAGACCCACTCTCAGACCCACTCTCACTCTCAGACCCACTCTCACTCTCAGACCCACTCTCACTCTCAGACCCACTCTCACTCTCAGACTCTCAGACCGAGTCTCAGACCCACTCTCAGATGCTCAGACCCACTCTCAGATCCACTCTCAAACTCTCACACACACTCTCAGACCCACTCTCAGACCCACTCTCAGACTCACTCTCAGACGCACTCTCACTCTCAGAACCACTCTCAGAACCACTCTCAGAACCACTCTCAGAACCATCCTCACTCTCAGACCCACTCTCAGACTCTCAGACCCACTCTCAGACCCACTCTCAGACCCACTCTCAGACTCTCAGACCCACTCTCAAACCCACTCTCACTCTCAAACCCACTCTCACTCAAACCCACTCTCACTCAGACCCACTCTCACACTCTCAGACCCACTCTCAGACTCTCAGACCCACTCTGAGACACACTCTCAGACCAACTCTCAGACCCACTCTCAAACTCTCAGACCCACTCTCAAACCCACTCTCACTCTCAAACCCACTCTCACTCAAACCGACTCTCACTCAGACCCACTCTCACTCTCAGACCCACTCTGAGACTCTCAGACCCACTCTCAGACTCTCAGACCCACTCTGACCCACTCTCAGACCCACTCTGATCCACACCCACACTCAGACCCACACTCAGACCCACACTCTCTCTCTCTCACACAGACACACACTCTCTCTCTCAGTCAGACACACACTCTCTCTCAGTCAGACACACACTCTCTCTCAGTCAGACACACACTCTCAGTCAGACACACACTCTCTCTCAGTCAGACACACACTCTCTCAGACACACACTCTCTCTCAGTCAGACACACACTCTCTCTCTGTCAGACACACACTCTCTCTCACACAGACACACACTCTCTCGCTCTCTCAGACGCGCACTCTCTCTCAGTCAGACACACTATCTCTCAGTCAGACACACACTCTCTCTCAGTCAGACACACACTCTCTCAGTCAGACACACACTCTCTCTCAGTCAGACACACACTCTCTCTCAATCAGACACACTCTCTCAGACACACACTCTCTCTCAAAATTATCAACTTAAAAATTAGCTATATTTGGTCAAACATTTAATTAACTCACCACTAATGTGATGGCTGGAACTGCTTCTCTTTGGGTGACTGGCTGACTGTTGGGTGGTAGGTGACTATGACTGACTGTGGGTTGGTGTCTGTATACACACACACACACACACACACACACAGAGAAATCGGGCAGGGGGAGGGAAATCAGACTCTCAGACCCACTCTCAAACCCACTCTCACTCTCAGACCCACTCTCACTCTCAGACCCACTCTCACTCTCAGACCCAGTCTCAGCCCCAGTCTCAGATGCTCAGACCCACTCTCAGACCCACTCTCACTCTCAGAACCACTCTCAGAACCACTCTCAGAACCACTCTCAGAACCACTCTCACTCTCAGACCCACTCTCAGACTCTCAGACCCACTCTCAGACCCACTCTCAGACTCTCAGACCCACTCTCAAACTCTCAGACCCACTCTCAAACCCACTCTCACTCTCAAACCCACTCTCACTCAAACCCACTCTCACTCAGACCCACTCTCACTCTCAGACCCACTCTCAGACTCTCAGACCCACTCTAAGACTCTGTGACCCACTCTGACCCACTCTGACCCACTCTGACCCACACACACACTCAGACCCACACTCAGACACACACACTCTCTCTCTCAGACACACACTCTCTCTCTCAGACACACACTCTCTCTCTCAGTCAGACACACATTCTCTCTCAGTCAGACACACACACTCTCTCAGTCAGACACACACTCTCAGTCAGACACACACTATCAGTCAGACACACTCTCTCTCAGTCAGACACACACTCTCTCTCAGTCAGACACACACTCTCTCACACAGACACACTCTCTCTCTCAGACACACACTCTCTCTCTCAGACGCACACTCTCTCTCTCTCAGACGCACACTCTCTCTCAGTCAGACACACACTCTCTCAGTCAGACACACACTCTCTCTCAGTCAGACACACACTCTCTCAGTCAGACACACACTCTCTCAGACACACACTCTCTCAGACTCACACTCTCTCTCAGTCAGACACCCACTCTCTCACACAGACACACACACTCTCTCTCAGACACACACTCACTCTCAGTCAGACACACACTCTCTCTCAGTCAGACACACACTCTCTCTCAGTCAAACACACACTCTCGCTCAGTCAGACACACACTCTCTCTCATTCAGACACACACTCTCTCTCAAAATTATCAACTTAAAAATTATTTTAAACCAGAGACAGAACATAAAACACAGACAAAGCTCAGTTTTAGCACATCCAGTGAAACTCATACACGGTACAGTGCCTAAATATATATGTATAAATATCTATTAAGTAAAATGGTCTTTTAGTTTGACATTTTTGGCCAAAATTGTTGTAAGCCCCTGAGCCAACTTCACGGCAGACCACAATTCAGGGGTCCCTAACGCTAATATAAATTCTTAATAACCTGTGTAATAACAGGAAGAATGATTTATAGTAAATCTGTCAATATTAGTTGCAAAATTCTAAGTCTGATTGAAGCCTTTATTAACCTGTACATTACCAGGAAAAGCACTCTGTATTAGAGTTGTCACAACCATCCTGCAAGCAAACAAGTTCCCCTGTGTGGAAGATGCTATGGATTGAGCCCTTAACCATTTAAATGTGGGAGGGGGTGAGCTTAAATTAAGTAGGAGGTTGCCAACCTCCAATCAGCCAAGACTAGCTGAAACACAATTGTGAAATATACTGGACACCTACACTGGCGACACACTTTATTCGAGCTTGGCTAGTCCCACGAATTCGGGTATACCCGGGTGTATTGAGGTTTGTGACTGTTTTCTGCCCGAGTGCATTGAGGTATTTTCCAAGCAGGGATTGAAGCATTTTATTCCCTCTGGCTGCAATACTGCACAGTATATAAATATATAATGCATTACAATTCAGGAATTTATGCCATCTGGTAGACACGCGAAGCATTGCAGCCTATTAAATCCTAATCATTATCATTTAACAGATCAGCCGCCCGTCAGCCAGGCATGAACCCAGGCTGGGAAGGCAAATGCAACGGGGCTTGTCAGAGGTGAGGAGTGGCGCATTCCAGGTATCTGCCAGGTACATACCGGGTATTTGCTCGAATAAAGTGTGTCGGTGCAGTAACAAGCTCCTATTGAACCCCCAAAATAACCACAACATACATATAAGCATATGAGTGTCACAGAGGAGTGCTACTGAGCATGGCAATATATATTTAAAACCAGAGACAGAACATAAAACACAGACAAAGCTCAGTTTTAGCACATCCAGTGAAACTCATACACGGTATGTTGTGGTTATTTTGGGGGTTCAATAGGAGCTTGTTAGGTGTCCAGTATATTTCAACTTAAAAATTAGCCTGCTATATTTGGTCAAACATTTAATTAACTCACCACTAATGTGATGGCTGGAACTGCTTCTCTTTGGGTGACTGGCTGACTCTTGGGTGGTAGGTGACTATGACTGACTGTGGGTTGGTGTCTGTATACACACACACACACACACACACACACACACACACACACACACACACACACACACACACACACACACACACACACACACACAGAAATCGGGCAGGGGGGAGGGAAATCAGACTCTCAGACCCACTCTCTCAGACCCACTCTCACTCTCAGACCCACTCTCACTCTCAGACACACTCTCAGACTCTCAGAGCCACTCTCAGACCCAATCTCACTCTCATACCCACTCTCACTCTCAAACCCACTCTCACACTCAGACCCACTCTCAGACCCACCCTCAGAACCACTCTCAGAACCACTCTCACTCACAGACCCACTCTCAGACCCACTCTCAGACCCACTCTCAGACCCACTCTCAGACTCTCAGACCCACTCTCACTCTCAGACCCACTCTCACTCAGACCCACTCTCAGACCCACTCTCAGACCCACTCTCTCTCAGACCCACTCTCAGACCCACTCTCTCTCTCTCAGACCCACTCTCAAACCCATTCTCAGACCCACTCTCAAACTCTCAGACCCACTCTCAGACCCACTCTCAGAACCACTCTCAAAACCACTCTCAGAACCACTCTCACTCACAGACCCACTCTCAGACCCACTCTGAGATGCTCAGACCCACTCTCAGACCCAGTATCAGACTCTCAGACCCACTCTCAGACTCTCAGACCCACTCTCAAACTCTCAGACCCACTCACAGACTCTCAGACCCACTCTCACTCTCAGACCCACTCTCACTCTCAGACCCACTCTCACTCAGACCCACTCTCACTCTCAGACTCTCAGACCCACTCTCAGACACACTCTCAGACTCTCAGACCCACTCTCAGACCCACTCTCACTCTCAGACTCTCAGACCCAATCTCAGACTCTCAGACCCAATCTCAGACGTTCAGACCCACTCTCACTCAGACCCACTCTCAGACTCTCAGACCCACTCTCTCTCTAAGACCCACTCTCAGACCCACTCTCTCTCTCAGACCCACTCTCAGACCCACTCTCAGACCACTCTCAAACTCTCAGACCCACTCTCAGACCCACTCTCAGAACCACTCTCACTCACAGACCCACTCTCAGACCCACTCTCAGATGCTCAGACCCACTCTCAGACCCACTATCAGACTCTCATACCCACTCTCAAACTCTCAGACCCACTCACAGACTCTCAGACCCACTCTCACTCTCAGACCCACTCTCACTCAGACCCACTCTCAGACTCTCAGACCCACTCTCAGACCCACTCTCTCTCTAAGACCCACTCTCAGACCCACTCTCTCTCTCTCAGACCCACTCTCAGACCACTCTCAAACTCTCAGACCCACTCTCAGACCCACTCTCAGACTCTCAGACCCACTCTCAGACCCACTCTCAGACCCACTCTCACTCTCAGACTCTCAGACCCACTCTCAGACTCTCAGACCCACTCTCAGACCCTCAGACCCACTCTCAGACCCTTAGACCCACTCTCAGACTCTCAGACCCACTCTCAGACTCTCAGACCCACTCTCAAACTCTCAGACACACTCTCAGACTCTCAGACCCACTCTCAGACTCTCAGACCCACTCTCAAACTCTCAGACCCACTCTCAGACTCTCAGACCCACTCTCAGACTCTCAGACACACTCTCAGACACACTCTCAGACACACTCTCAGACACACTCTCAGACCCACTCTCACTCTCAGACTCTCAGACCCACTCTCAGACTCTCAGACCCACTCTCAGACCCTCAGACCCACTCTCAGACTCTCAGACCCACTCTCAGACTCTCAGACCCACTCTCAAACTCTCAGACCCACTCTCAGACTCTCAGACCCACTCTCAGACTCTCAGACCCACTCTCACTCTCAGACCCACTCTCACTCTCAAACTCACTCTCAGACCCACTCTCAGACCCACTCGCAGACCCACTCACTCTCAGACTCTCAGACCCACTCTCAAACTCACTCTCAGACCCACTCTCTCTCTCAGACTCTCAGACCCACTCTCAAACTCACTCTCAGACCCACTCTCACTCTCAGACCCACTCTCAGACCCAATCTCAGACCCACTCTCTCTCTCAGACCCACTCTCAGACCCACTCTCTCTCTCAGACCCACTCTCAGACCCACTCTCAGACCCACTCTCAAACTCTCAGACCCACTCTCAGACTCTCAGACCCACTCTCAGACCCACTCTCAGACCCACTCTCAAACTCTCAGACACACTCTCAGACTCTCAGACCCACTCTCAGACCCACTCTCTCTCTAAGACCCACTCTCAGACCACTCTCAAACTCTCAGACCCACTCTCAGACCCACTCTCAGACCCACTCTCAGACCCACTCTCACTCTCAGACTCTCAGACCCACTCTCAGACTCTCAGACCCACTCTCAGACCCTCAGACCCACTCTCAGACCCTCAGACCCACTCTCAGACCCTCAGACCCACTCTCAGACTCTCAGACCCACTCTCAGACTCTCAGACCCACTCTCAGACCCACTCTCAAACTCTCAGACCCACTCTCAGACTCTCAGACCCACTCTCAGACTCTCAGACCCACTCTCAATCTCAGACCCACTCTCACTCAGACCCACTCTCACTCTAAGACTCACTCTCAGACCCACTCGCAGACCCACTCTCAAACTCACTCTCAGACCCACTCTCTCTCTCAGACTCTCAGACCCACTCTCAAACTCACTCTCAGACCCACTCTCACTCTC